>NC_091235.1:14566727-14866727 GCF_040958095.1 Procambarus clarkii
ATGATTATAGTTCAGCAATTACAATGTGCAACAACAAGCCAGGATGATTTACTAAATTAATTACCAGCAAGTAAAAACAGATCAAATAAATAATAATTTTCTAAATAAAGAAATTACGGCAAATCAGATATTCATTCAGCCGCTCCAGATTCCGCCAGAGGGGTAACTCAAATTAATTCCGGTCGCTATATGTGCTAGTACCTTTAATTACTAAACTGTTTGTGCAGTGCATTACATTAAATAAATTTTAATTTTGGAAAATTAAAGTAATTGTTGTTAACGGTGCTTGGTTCCCAACTCTGAAATGATAGAGAAAATCTGAAATATTGCAGCTTAAAATTTAACTGTGTGGATTAAGTGAAGTTAACAGTTCCAAGTTATCAGACTATTACAGCTACTAAAATTAACGGCGTAGACCAGTATATAATCATTTGATTTTTGTGTATATATATTTTTTAATTTACAGGCTAAGGCATGCTGACAGCCTGGGGCGCCTGACAGCTGGGTGGACAGCGCGTCGGATTTCGTAATCCTGAGGTTCCGGGTTCGATCCCCGGTGGAGGCGGAAACAAATGGGCAAAATGTTTCTTTCACCCTGATGCCCCAGTTACCTAGCAGTAAATAGGTACCTGGGAGTTAGGCAGCTGCTACGGGCTGCTTCCTGAGGTGTGTGTAACTAAAAGGAGGCCTGGTCGAGGACCGGGCCGCGGGGACGCTAAGCCCCGAAATCATCTCAAGAAGATGCTATATAAATACAATTATAGAATTTACAATAAAACAATGGGTACCGAAGTACCACTACATCACAAGAGGACAAAACAACAGCCATAATACATGGTACCCAACAATAAGCACCATACTGATTCCAGCACTAACATGAATTTATGGATATATACACAAGAACACAACATCTAGCATCAAACAATAAAATAATGGGTACAGGTCACTCTGAATCGTACACAGAATCTTCCAGATTGTACATAGTAGGATAATCCTCCCAAGGATACTTCCGACGATACCACCGCCACTCATCCCAGGAGCCGGAGACGGTGGAACACCATTCTTGGCAGAGGGGCGACGCGTACGCAACAAATGAGGCGGTTGCGTATGGATAATTAGACACAGAACCTCGCCTCACAGAGCCCGACTTCACAACAGCTTGTGAGCCAACATCCTTCCGAAGCACCATCACCAAGTTCTTGCTCCCAGCATCTGGCACGCTAGGGGCAACAACCTCCCTCTCAGGGGAGCCCACAGCTGAGGGTGCAGGGTGGCATACAGGAACCAGCACAGAAGCCCCTACACCAGCAGGCGCCACCTCAGCATGCACTTCCGCTACTACCACCGCCACACCACCACCAGGCACCCCAGGCATTTTCTCATTGGCTGAAGACATGGAACTACCATACTCCGCCACATCCACCAACTCAGCACCCCCTGCGGCAGGAGCATCCGCAGAACGCCTTGAATGCTTAGAGTTCGGCTGCAGGTCATCGGAACTTTCCACCTCCAAGATAGCTGACTCCCCAGAAGCGCAGGGATGCCACTCTCAGTCACGCAATCCATGGCTACGTAAAACCTCAGCGGCGGCGACCACCGGGGGCACTGGCCCATATACAACAGGTTGCCACGAACCCCAACATCCCACCAACATGGCAAGCACAGGAGGTACACCGACAGAAAACCGAAGCCGCAGAATGGGGAGGCAGAAAAGGTGTGCCACCAGATGTCGAAGCCACAGTGGTACCATCCACAAAAGTTGCAGGAGGGGGAGGCAGGGAAGGAGTCACACGCTCCACCACAACCACGCCCGCAACACTCATGGCAGGTGCAGAACACACAGATGACGACTGCACAATGACTGATGCACTACCCTCACCAGCTGCATCCCCAACAGCAGGCTCCCGCTGAGGTACAGCACCTGCGAACACATCCATAGTCTCATCCTAAGAGTCCTCTTGAACCACCAGTGAGGGGAAAAGTCCTCCTTGCCGAAGAAATTCCCTCGCTCAAAGACACCTGCAGAGCCCCCGCAGCCTAGTGCCCCGACATCCCACAAGGGAAGCAGGTCCGTGGCTGCCGGGCATAGTACATGCATAGATTATAGACCATTACTTAACTGATGATGGAATGCCAGACTTGAGCTACATCTCCAACGTCCAAATACCGTTTTGGACGTCCTTCAGTCGACTGGAGGATATAGTATTCATCTGGACTGAACGGACACCACCCGCCAAAACTGCCCAAAGTAGTGCCGTAACAACACCTCAGGGAACTCCATAGGTGGCGCCGTGGATGCTGACATACATAGCAGAGCCACTGCGGTCCAAAATAACCACAGACCCAGTAGCACCTTGCAACCGGAACGTGCGTCCGTCAAATCGATGCAGAAAGTCCCGATATGTCTCCTCAGTATAGAGCTTAACCATACCCTCGTGATCAGTTGGACACCACAAACATCACCTACATCAATGCCCAACATGTCAAACAAGTTGGTATCCACTGCAGGGTAGTTCGCAAGGCCTGAATATTCTAGCCCAATCGTCCTAGACTACATCACAGGGGACAAGGGCAGCCCCATTAGCAGGGAAAGCCGGGCACAGAGCCCCCTGTGCCCCCGCCAGAAACACCCCTGAGAACCGCATGTTAGTCTGGAACACCAAATACAGGGGAGGTCAGGCAGCACGTCCGCACCCTATGGCGACCAGGTCGCAACTACATAGAATAACTTAATTGTGATAGCAGTGATATTTGTCCTTTATTCCTTCAGATAAAATCCCCACAGATAGTGGAGAGCACTAATTAATATTGGTAATTATGGAATTTATTCACCAGTTTATTCCAATAAATCGTGTTTATTGCATAATTAACGTAATTATATATATATATATATATATATATATATATATATATATATATATATATATATATATATATATATATATATATATATATATATATATATATATATATATGATACTTAGAAAGTAATTACTAGTTACACCATAGTGTTGCTTCAATTGCTTTCTTACACCAGTAAATAGTTAATTGTACGCATCTACGAAGTGTACTCGCACGTTAATTACGAATGAGTGAAAGGTTAACAAGCAGATAGTGATTCATTCAAGAAATGCGAATGTCAGTAAGTTCAACCTTGACAACACTGACCTTTCAAGACTTTGTCTGTCATGGAGTGACAGATGAGTGTCAGGTCGGGCAAGACGCAGAGAATTCTTTAATTGTAAGTTCCGCGAGCAGAAGTTTACGACGCTCTTGATGCAGCGAAACTCTCTTGGGTAAACTTTTGCATGCTCTATTGAGAAGTAAACCATTGATCATCATTCATTAGGATCTACGTTGCACTGAACTTTTAGCTGGATACGATGACTGGGAAAGGTGTTAGGTGTGTAATCAGGTTAGGGGGATTGGATTCCTGACTGGCAAGGGACGACGATCCTTGACTGCTACGCTGGCAAATATTAGAACATCATTTAGGAACCTGAATCAAGACTTCTTCAAAGCAATCTACAAAACATTTGTTCGACCAATACTGGAGGTTATCTTGAGATGATTTCAGGGCTTAGTGTCCCCGCGGCCCGGTCCTTGACCAGGCCTCCACCCCCAGGAAGCAGCCCGTGACAGCTGACTAACTCCCAGGTATCTATTTTCTGCTAGGTAACAGGGGCATCAGGGTGAAAAAAACTCTGCCCATTGTTTCTCGCCGGCGCCCGGGATCGAACCCGGGACCACAGGATCACGCGTACAGTGTTCTGTCTGCTCAGCCGCCGGCTCCTTCAGATACACACCATCTGCCGGGACTCCGCACAATTGTGAAACAAAGCCAAAATTTATAAAGGTTTGCAACAAGGCCTGGTGCCAGAGCAAAGAGGGTTAAGCTACAAACACAGGCTAATGGAACTAAATCTCACAATCCTGGAAGACAGAAGGAACAGGGGGGGATATGATCACAACTTACAAGATACCGAGGGGAATAGATAAGGTGGACAAGAGGACACAGGTGGAAGCTGGAAGCACAAATGAGCCATATGGATGTAAGACAGTACTCGTACCCTGTACGAGCAGTTAACAAGTGGAATGCTCTAAAAGAGAAAGTTGTGGAAGCCACCTCCATCCACAACTTTAAAGCCTGCTTCGACAAAGCATCTGAAGATCAGAGTAGTTAGGTTTAAATGCAATAGATACACGGGGACCAGGTGGGGCATTAAGTGCTAAACCTCACTCCCCGTAAATACTGATAAGTAAGTACCAATAGGTACTTACTTGTACCAATAGGTACTTACTTGTACCAATAGGTACTGTAAATATTAGAGATCCGCTGGCAAAAATGGTCAACCGTGAAGCAAGGACGGGAAGGATGGGACAGGTGAAGCACTTCAGGCGAGTTACCGCTGGAACAATAACATCAGTTAGGCCCCGGCGGGAGGGTGCGCACACCGCGCCATCAGCGGCGTCTGCAACGCTGGTGTTTGTCACAACACCCTCCACCACCACTCTTAAAAAAAAAAAACTCCGCCAACTCCGCCATCAAATAAAGTCCGGGAACCAATGATATCACAACGAGCCTCCGGAGATAAACGCTCGAGTTTAAAAAGAAACGAAAAAAAACAAGTGAAAATCACCTTCAATAAATCGATTTCCTGGAGAAGTGTAAAACTGGCGGCAAGAACGTGGCAACCCTCCCAGGCCAGAAGGGCGACCACTCCTGGTCATGGTGCGGAATTTTGGTCTCTGTGGAGCCGACCTTTAGAGTCACTGAGGACTACAATGGGAGGCGGACTGGTTCCCTTGGCATGGGGGGAGGGTGGTGGGGGGGGGGGGGAGGGTGGTGGGGGGGGGGGAGGTCTTGGGGTTGGTTAGGGGGGGATGGAGGGGTTTCTGAGGGTGGGAGGGGATGAGTTGGATGTGATGGAAGGGAGAGTGAGTGGTGGGGGGGGGGGGGGGGGGACAGATCCTTGACAAGAGAGCTTAACTCACCTGCCTTGTGTCACCTTGTGTCACCTTGTGTCACCTCCCTCAGTGGTGGTGGAGTGATATTCTGTGACTCTAAAAGTGTTCTGCAGTCCTTAAATAACCCATCACAATGTATGTTGTAATATTAAATGGAATATAATTTTTGCCAATGATAATAACTCTTGTATAAAATTTGTGTGGATCCCATCCCATGTTGGAGTTGGAAAACATGACTTTGTAGATCGATTGGCCAATGAGGCTTGCAGGAAAGAAAACATTGATTATGACTTTGGACTATCTAATGCAGTTATTAGAAACATACAAATTAAAGAAATTAATTCAGATTTAGAAGAACTAAGAAATGTCCAGAGACCTGAAAGCTGCAGTATTAAAAGTTATGACAAGTTTTGTAATAATAGGTATTTGTATGGTCAGCACAGTAACCGGACCAGGCAATGTGATGTAGTCATTGCGCGAATTCGCTTTAGCTATAGACACATCTGGCCGGTCAGTGAGGCTGAGCCACTACCAGAATATTCAGATTGTAAACTCTGTGATAAACCTTTAATGCATTCACTAGAACACTATATTGTTGAATGTGAAACCGTAGAGGACTTCAGACCTGCTGGCCTCTTGTATCACCAACTGTGTAACTATTTCATTGACTCAGGTGTTCTGGACGACATCCTAACAATTTACCCAAAATTTGCTTGTCCATTTTAAAGAATGAAGAACAATTTTTATTTATATTACTTCTAAGCTGTATCACTTATGAACCCATCCCTGCCCTTGTGTGGCAGTGCACAATAGAAAGTTGTTTTCACATATCCATACATTAAAACATTGATTGTAACCGTGATATATATGTGCTTCAGCCTACAGTTTAGACCTATTGTCTTGTGTATGACCCTCTGTCCTGCGTGACAGTGAATACCAGCATTATCCTCACTTTAATAAGACTTAATTGAAATCCTCAGATTAGGCAAAATTGTAACTAATTTTGTCAATAAAGATGTTAATAATAATAAAATGCCACAAGAGAGAGAGAGAGAGAGAGAGAGAGAGAGAGAGAGAGAGAGAGAGAGAGAGAGAGAGAGAGAGAGAGAGAGAGAGAGCAAGCTTACTACAGTACAGGCACAGAAGCGGACAAACAGCAGTAAAGACCCTAATAATAAACATTAGTTTATTAAATTTATACATTTATATATGCAGTTTTTTTAAGGGATATTATCGTTGCTGGGGCCCCGAGCCTGAAGCTGGCGCCCTCTAGTGGTAGATATTTGTGTCCTGGTGAGGCGGTGGTTGAGTGTTTATGACTGTTGGTTGTGGTAAGATTACCTCCAGTGTCTTGGGCTGCTGGTTGGCCAGTCTCAGAGATGTTTGTCTAGTGTTAGACAAACACAAACAAGCACAAGATGGTGTTTAATTAGATTTCCAAGTACCTCTCTGATGGGAAACAGAGGGCTAGGGTGAGAGACCTCAGCGTGGAGGGAGTTAGCAAGCCACCACATGCAACTAGGCTCGTACCAGACTTGTGAGGCCTGTACTATGAGGAAAGGCTGAGAGCGTTGAACCACACACCACATTAGGAGAGAGAGACACGGAATCAAGGAGACATATTTGATAAGAACATACACCATTCTCACGGGAACTAATGCGACTGACGAAGAGAACACAGTGCTTGTACAACAAGCTACAACCATGGAACTACAACCATGGAACTACAACCATGGAACTACAACCATGGAACATAACGGGGAACCGTGACACAGATATGAGTCACGAGGATGGTAGACCTTCCTTAGTGCAAGGGGAGGAAGCGTAAGAAGAGTACACAAGGCAGGGGTACACAAGGCAGGGGTACACAAGGCTGGGGTACACAAGGCTGGGGTACACAAGGCTGGGGTACACAAGGCAGGGGTACACAAGGCTGGGGTACACAAGGCAGGGGTACACAAGGCTGGGGTACACAAGGCTGGGGTACACAAGGCTGGGGTACACAAGGCAGGGGTACACAAGGCTGGGGTACACAAGGCTGGGGTACACAAGGCTGGGGTACACAAGGCTGGGGTACACAAGGCAGGGGTACACAAGGCAGGGGTACACAAGGCAGGGGTACACAAGGCTGGGGTACACAAGGCAGGGGTACACAAGGCAGGGGTACACAAGGCAGGGGTACACAAGGCTGGGGTACACAAGGCTGGGGTACACAAGGCTGGGGTACACAAGGCTGGGGTACACAAGGCAGGGGTACACAAGGCAGGGGTACACAAGGCAGGGGTACACAAGGCAGGGGTACACAAGGCAGGGGTACACAAGGCTGGGGTACACAAGGCTGGGGTACACAAGGCAGGGGTACACAAGGCTGGGGTACACAAGGCAGGGGTACACAAGGCAGGGGTACACAAGGCAGGGGTACACAAGGCTGGGGTACACAAGGCAGGGGTACACAAGGCAGGGGTACACAAGGCAGGGGTACACAAGGCAGGGGTACACAAGGCAGGGGTACACAAGGCAGGGGTACACAAGGCTGGGGTACACAAGGCTGGGGTACACAAGGCAGGGGTACACAAGGCTGGGGTACACAAGGCAGGGGTACACAAGGCAGGGGTACACAAGGCAGGGGTACACAAGGCAGGGGTACACAAGGCAGGGGTACACAAGGCTGGGGTACACAAGGCAGGGGTACACAAGGCAGGGGTACACAAGGCAGGGGTACACAAGGCTGGGGTACACAAGGCAGGGGTACACAAGGCAGGGGTACACAAGGCAGGGGTTGTAACAGTGCAAGTGTGTTCCACTTTTTCATGTTATAAATGTGAGTTGTAATTATGTGTGTGTGTGTGTGTGTGTGCGTGTTAGTAGTCTGGTGGTAGTGGGTGAGACGAGTGCGGCGCCACACCGAATGTGAAAATTGAGCTGAAATATTTTAGCTAGGGGGTTTGTCACGTTATTTGTTGATAATATTTATTATTACTTTTTATTTTATGTCTCCACTAAATGAAGTTTTCGAGTGTGAGTCAATCTTGATTGGATCTCTCTACAAAAAGTTTCATTTTGGGGGAGATAGGGGGATGTGTAATAGTGCAAGTGTGTTCCACTGTTTCATGTTATAATTGTGAGTTGTAATTGTGTGTGTGTATGCATGTGAGTGTGTTAGTCCTGGGGTACACAAGGCTGGGGTACATGTCCCTGGGGTACACAAGGCTGGGGTACACGTCTCTGGGGGTACACAAGGCTGGGGTACACGTCCCTGGGGGTACACAAGGCTGGGGTACAAAGCCCTGGGGTACACAAGGCAGGGGTACACGTCCCTAGGGTACACAAGACTGGGGTACACGTCCCTGGGGTACACGACCCTGGGGTCCACGGCCCTGGGGGATGATCTAGGTCAGGCTCACAACACTCACTTAACATCAGCACTCTGACACACTTAACAGCATCAACAACTCGGCCTCCAGCAACGGTACATTGACTCAGTAGATGGCAGCACCGGACTGGTCAACCTTAACCTTAAGCGCTGGGTTCCTAAGCAACTTTAACCCCTAGTAGGCGGGCTGTCCGCCTTGCTGACACGATGTTATGATAGCAGGCGGGCTGTCCGCCTTGCTGACACGATGTTATGATAGCAGGCGGGCTGTCCACCTTGCTGACACGATGTTATGATAGCAGGCGGGCTGTCCACCTTGCTGACACGATGTTATGATAGCAGGCGGGCTGTCCACCTTGCTCACACGATGCTATGATAGCAGGCGAGCTGTCCGCCTTGCTGACATGATGTTATGATAGCAGGCGGGCTGTCCACCTTGCTGACACGATGTTATGATAGCAGGCGAGCTGTCCGCCTTGCTGACACGATGTTACGATAGCAGGCGGGCTGTCCGCCTTGCTGACACGATGCTACGATAGCAGGCGGGCTGTCCGCCTTGCTGACACGATGTTACGATAGCAGGCGGGCTGTCCACCTTGCTCACACGATGCTATGATAGCAGGCGGGCTGTCCGCCTTGCTGACATGATGTTATGATAGCAGGCGGGCTGTCCGCCTTGCTGACACGATGCTATGATAGCAGGCGAGCTGTCCGCCTTGCTGACACGATGTTACGATAGCAGGCGGGCTGTCCACCTTGCTCACACGATGCTATGATAGCAGGCGGGCTGTCCGCCTTGCTGACACGATGTTATGATAGCAGGCGGGCTGTCCGCCTTTCTCACACGATGCTATGATTGCAGGCGGGCTGTCCGCCTTGCTGACACGATGTTATGATAGCAGGCGGACTGTCCGCCTTGCTCACACGATGCTATGATAGCAGGCGGGCTGTCCACCTTGCTGACATGATGTTATGATAGCAGGCGGGCTGTCCGCCTTTCTCACACAATGCTATGATAGCAGGCGGGCTGTCCGCCTTGCTGACACGATGTTATGATAGCAGGCGGGCTGTCCGCCTTGCTCACACGATGCTATGATAGCAGGCGGGCTGTCCGCCTTGCTCACACGATGCTATGATAGCAGGCGGGCTGTCCGCCTTGCTGACACGATGCTATGATAGCAGGCGGGCTGTCCGCCTTGCTCACACGATGCTATGATAGCAGGCGGGCTGTCCGCCTTGCTGACACGATGTTATGATAGCAGCACCGACTACACCAGGTGTTGGGAGTGGTGTTTCACTGCTACATGAATAATTTCTTTACTATATGAAACATTCATTTTTCGACAATTAGCGGACGTTTAATAATTTAAAGTTGATGAGAGACTCCCAGAGTTGAGTGACCCACACTACACCAGCGACCATTACTGTGGACCCACACTACACCAGCGACCATTACTGTGGACCCACACTGTACCAGCAACCATTACTATGGACCCACACTGTACCAGCGACCATTACTGTGGACCCACACTGTACCAGCGACCATTACTGTGGACCCACACTGTACCAGCGACCATTACTGTGGACCCACACTGTACCAGCGACCACTACTGTGGACCCACACTGTACCAGCGACCATTACTATGGACCCACACTGTACCAGCGACCATTACTATGGACCCACACTGTACCAGCGACCATTACTATGGACCCACACTGTACCAGCGACCATTACTATGCACCCACACTGTACCAGCGACCATTACTATGGACCCACACTGTACCAGCGACCATTACTATGGACCCACACTGTACCAGCGACCATTACTATGGACCCACACTGTACCAGCGACCATTACTATGGACCCACACTGTACCAGCGACCATTACTATGGACCCACACTGTACCAGCGACCATTACTATGCACCCACACTGTACCAGCGACCATTACTATGCACCCACACTGTACCAGCGACCATTACTATGCACCCAAACTGTACCAGCGACCATTACTATGCACCCACACTGTACCAGCAACCACTACTATGGACCCACACTGTACCAGCGACCATTACTATGGACCCACACTGTACCAGCGACCATTACTATGCACCCACACTGTACCAGCGACCATTACTATGCACCCACACTGTACCAGCGACCATTACTATGCACCCAAACTGTACCAGCAACCACTACTGTGGACCCACACTGTACCAGCGACCATTACTATGGACCCACACTGTACCAGCGACCATTACTATGGACCCACACTGTACCAGCGACCATTACTATGCACCCACACTGTACCAGCGACCATTACTATGCACCCACACTGTACCAGCGACCATTACTATGCACCCACACTGTACCAGCAACCACTACTATGGACCCACACTGTACCAGCGACCATTACTATGCACCCACACTGTACCAGCGACCATTACTATGCACCCACACTGTACCAGCAACCACTACTATGGACCCACACTGTACCAGCGACCATTACTATGCACCCACACTGTACCAGCGACCATTACTATGCACCCACACTGTACCAGCGACCATTACTATGCACCCACACTGTACCAGCAACCACTACTATGGACCCACACTGTACCAGCGACCATTACTATGCACCCACACTGTACCAGCGACCATTACTATGCACCCACACTGTACCAGCGACCATTACTATGCACCCACACTGTACCAGCAACCACTACTATGGACCCACACTGTACCAGCGACCATTACTATGCACCCACACTGTACCAGCGACCATTACTATGCACCCACACTGTACCAGCGACCATTACTATGCACCCACACTGTACCAGCGACCATTACTATGCACCCACACTGTACCAGCAACCACTACTATGGACCCACACTGTACCAGCAACCACTACTATGGACCCACACTGTACCAGCAACCACTACTATGGACCCACACTGTACCAGCAACCACTACTATGGACCCACACTGTAAATATAAACTCGTATTAAATTTTTCATGTCAATAATTGAGGCCCTGCCAATTGTTAGTTTCTACATACATATATATATATATATATATATATATATATATATATATATATATATATATATATATACATATATATATATATATATATATATATATTCATGTTTCGTATATAAGGAGGAGAGGATTATATGTGCAAATTCGTGATATAATTGCATGTGTTAGCAAAATTACATTAGGATAGGGCTGGTACTAGGCTGTCAGGTTAGGTAGGATGATGAATTGTTGATCATAGAACTATTTAAGATGTCGTGGAAGAGAGAACACGTTTTATCAGATTAATAAACAGACATTCGAGTTTGTTACGAACAGGAGAACTAGTTACCTAAAGAATCGTGTTTGTGAAAGAGTTAATGAGGACAAAGGTGAGAAGCATAGTAAAATATATTATTGATTTGATGGAATGTTTTTATTCATTTATACAAAATGCATAAGTTTATTACTGCATAAAGTTGAACATGTTTATATAAAACTTTAAGGTAATTAACTAGATAATGACATGACTCAGTAAGTTTTATTACTACATAAAGCGAATATAAGATTAAAATTGGAAAAATATATAATTTACTATTTATTTATTTATTAAATGCTCAATTACGCTTGTTTCGGTAAGAGATTATTTAATGCACAAAGAATGTCTAAAGAGTAAGACTTTATATATAAACTTGTGTTAAAGAGAGTTAATTGATAATTAAATTACATCAGAGAGTAACCTTAATTGTGTGAAGATGAACTTGAAGGTATACTTGCTTAATAAAAAAGATTGACTAGCATCCTTTAAGGTTTTAGAGTTTTATATATTTTCTCTGAGTGTTTGTCTGACAGAGAGTGTTTAATTGTCGACAGTTGTAACTCAGCATGTCTGTGTACGGGCAGATAAGGTGACGGGGGGTGGGGGGGGGGGGCAGGTGTGCTTACCCTAGTTGTGCTTGCGGGGGTTGAACTTTAGCTCTTTGATCCCGTCCCGTTAATCTACTGGTATGTAGATTCCTGAGCTTCTCGAGCTCGAGCGATAGCAATTAAGGTCCCCATTACAATAGTATTGCTAGGAAAAAACTGAGTTCTGTGCTACTTACAGGTGGAAACAGGAGAAGCAAAAAATGGCATCACAGATCACTCTGCTTCCTCGAAGAACTTCACCTGCTTGAGCAAGCCCGTGAGCTCCTGCCTGTAGAGAGGTTACCTCCCTGGGAGGATGACTCGTGCAAGATTATCATCAATGAAATTACACCAAAAAAGTCCAACATGTTACCACAAGAAATGAGGCACAAATATCTTGAGGAAATTTATAAAGAAGCCGGAGATGAACTAGATCAAATCTACACTGACGGGTCATCTAATCCTGTCACTGGCAGGGCTGGTGCAGCATACACTGTAATTATGAATCATGACAGAATGTGGACATCTAAGAGACATTGAAAATATGTGAAGCATAATAAACACCACATTGTTTGAGTTAGGAAAATACTGTGACAAATATAGATACTGTCCTCAAAAGATTCTCCCATTTTGCACCCGCAAGATAACGTAAGATTTTAAAGGTTGACAAATGTTAATCTTCTTGTTTGAGGAGCTGTTCACTTGAGACAGTTAAGCAAGTCCCAGCTGTGTCTGGGTACAAGTGACAGGATGAACAACCCAGCGGGTTTTCTTCCTATTGGGGAATGTTGTACATGCTGCTATGGCGGTGTGTCCACTCACAGGATGAGTGTCACTGCCCAATAAACTCGCCCCTCGGCACAAAACTTAAAACTTCACCATACCACCTGGGACAACAACCACTTAAATTGATAACCAGGCCTCAATGTTACTCACCTCACTGGTCAATAAACTCAATCAGCCCCATGAGTCAATTATGCTTCTCCTGTTCAGATTTTCACAAACCTTTCCACTCTCCAGCCTCTCTCTCACCCCTTCATCTCTCCCTCTCCCTTGATAACTCCACGAGCGGCAGGTGGTGAGCACCATTTGGTCACCATTTGGTCCGGGAGACATCTCCCGTCACGCAAGGTGCAGTCGCGCCTCCACAGATCTCCAGTATCAGCTCTTGATACTGGTAATGGCTCAAAAAGGGCCACCACTTACGGGCTATTCATGCCCGTGCCACCTCTTGGGTGGTGGCTAAATCTTTATCATCAGGTGGTGAGTGTATGGGGCTCCACCTCACACCTCCGGCCTGGGAGGAAGTGCGAAGCTCCACTACACCCTCTTCTAGTTAGATATACACCTCCAACCCCCCTTACACCCAGACTTGAGCCACACGGCAGCACTGGCAGTCCAGATATTCACAGAAGAAGACCCAGGGTGCAGGTTCCAAGACACAGGGACCGGGTTATTTAAGACCCCTAATTGACTGGACAACAATGTAATGTGGCTTACCACTGTTCTCAAGAACAGAGAGAAGCACACTGTGAGCTACACACACACCCGTACCTGTGATTCTCACTCCTCTGTCACCTCTCCGTAAGGCTCCACCACCCACCAAATGGCCATCACGTTCCTGTATTTCGTGTGTGCGCGAGTGTGTGTGTACTCACCTAGTTGTGCTTGCGGGGGTTGATCTCTGGCTCTTTGGTCCCGCCTCTCAACTGTCAATCAACAGGTGTACAGGTTCCTGAGCCTACTGGGCTCTATCATATCTACATTTGAAACTGTGTATGGAGTCAGCCTCCACCACATCACTGCCTAATGCATTCCATTTGGTATTCCACCATTGCTCCAGTTTGTCCAGGTCGTCCTCTAGTCTCTGTCTATCTTCATCTGTCTTGATTCTTCTCATAATTTATGCAGCATCAACAAACATTGAGAGGAATGAGTCTATACCCTCTGGAAGATCGTTTACATATATTAGAAACAGGATGGGTCGAAGTACTGAGCCCTGTGGGACTCAGCTGGTGATATCTTGCCACTGCGCCACTCATCTTGTGAGTGGACACACCGCCATAGTAGCATGTACAACACTCCCCAATAGGAAGAAAACCCGCTGGGTTGTTCATCCTGTCACTTATAGCTAGACACAGCTGGGACTTGCTCTCTCTTGTCAGGGAGCTGTGAGTGTGTAATGTTAATAGGTGTACCCCAGGTAGGTGTACCCCAGGTAGGTGTACCCCAGGACCCTGGCCTGGGGTACAGCTCCTGGTGTTCAATAACAGAGTAGAACAGGGGGGGGCGGGTGGTGACGTCAGAGCATAATGAGAGGAGAGCATGAGAGGCGGAACCCACCAGCCTGACTCACGCGATATTCACCCTTCCGTCTCATCGAGAGGCTCCGCACACTCTTGCCCCGAGATTACAGATGGCTTTGTGGGGTGACAAGTTCTTGCCCCGTCAGCCCTGTGGGCGAGGGGATAGCACTCTCTTGCTCTAGGAGCCGGAGCGGCGGGGTAGGTATAGCACTCTCTTGTCCCATCTTCCCAGTACGGAGGGGCGCTGGTGTGGGATAGCGCCTTCTTGCCCCGGGAGTGCGAGCAACCAAAGCGAATATAGCATTCTCTTGCCCCCGCTCAACCTGCACTGGCGCTCACCGTGGTGTAGCACTCTCTTCCCCTCCACACACACACACACACACACACACACACACACACACACACACACACACACACACACACACACAAGGGGGAAATGACGAGCTTCCCCCAGCCACCACTCTTGCTCCCCCCCACCTGGGGGGTCCACCTCCCCCCCACCTGGGGGGTCCACCTCCCCCCCAGCCACCAAGACTTCCTACCAGCTATTTCTCTTCATCTGCCACTCCGTACAAAATACAACCTCCTAACCTAGCGTAGATGTTGTATTAATGTAATGTTGGATTAATAGATAGAGCTAGTAGATGTTGTGCCTACAGTCACTAATAGATAGAGCTAGTAGATGTGCCTACAGTCACTAATAGATAGAGCTAGTAGATGTTGTGCCTACAGTCACTAATAGATAGAGCTAGTAGATGTTGTGCCTACAGTCACTAATAGATAGAGCTAGTAGATGCCATTTATTGCTTCTCCTGTTTCCTCCTGTAAGTAGCACAGAACTTAGTTTTTTCTTCGCGACATTATTATAATGGGGATCTTTGGCTGTCTTAATTGCAAGCTTAACATTCAGTTCCTTAATTCTGCTTTTAACACTGGGGAGGGACAACTCCTCTCGTAGATTAGACGTTTTGGCAGTTCTTGGAACTCCAAGAATGATTGTCATGGCTTCATTTTGTATGCTTTGCAGCCTTTTCATATCACTTTAGGAATAAGTGCACAAAACTGGTGCGTCATAGTCTATGACGGAGCGCACATAGGCTGTGTATATCATTTTAAGCACGGCAATAGAGGCTCCATGTCTATTCCAGGTCATAGCTTTCAGTGCCCTGAGTCGACTTTTGCATGTTCCTATGAGTTGGTTGAGCTCCTCTTTCTTTCCCTTGTTAGAGCCGACAGTGACGCCGAGGTACCGATAGTGGTCAACCCATTCAAGTGTTACACCATTAATTTGTAGTTCTTCATTTGCTCCCCGCTTGTGATGAGAGTTTGCTTTTGTCTTGTTTGTGGAGAAAGTGAAACCGAGCTCAATACATTTCCTTCCGAGGAGTTCAATGGACTGTTTAATTTTTCCCCCCAAGGTGGGAGCTTGTATTAGGACATCATCTGCATATCCCACTTGTTGTGTTCCTTCCGGAAAATAAATATTTGCAATGGCGTTCATAAGTACATTGAATAGTGTGGGGCTTAAGACTCCGCCTTGGGGTACCGAGTTCCATACTCATTGCTCTTGAGACTGCTCCGTTGAAGCAGACCTTGGCTTTCCTCCCTGTGCAGCCCGTCCTCCAAACAAAGACCCAAAAGTGATTCCATGCACCCGCCAAACCCCCTGTTTATGAATGAAAAACGGTTTGCACATGATTCACAACTGTTGACATTCGAACACTTCCGGAACAAGTGCTTCACTGACGAATTTTGTTCGAACGCTGTAAATGCTTCACCCGCATTCTACAAATACAAATAATCGCCAAAAGAACTTAAACACCCAACCTAACCTATGCTTATATATGCACAATATGCTAATAATATTAATTTATATTTAAGAAAATTCCAGTTTTGAATGAACAGCATGTTAAAATTTATGAATGCGTCTGTGGGGTCGACCGCTGGATGTAATGGACTTGAGTCGAAGACGGGTTGCCCTGTGAGGAAGTCTTCAACCCATTTCATGAGTCTCCCCTTGACACCCATGCATGCAAGCTCGTCCAGGATCGCAATCCCCTGCGCTTTGTCGAAGGCTCTTTTGAAGGCAACAAATACAGAGTACTTAGCCGTGTCATTAGCCAAGTAATTAGCTATACAATTTGGTGTGCTCCGTCCTTTAACAAATCCATTGACCCCCTCACCCTAGCCTGTCTATTTTGTGCAACAGTCGGTTTAAGATGATCCTTTCAAGCATCTTGCAAGTGCATGACACGAGGCTGATAGGTCTGTAATTACCAGAGTCATTGGGCTTCGGTACGGGAACAATTATTGCGTGTTTCCATTGTGTGGGCAACACTCCACTTAGGAATGACTTGTTAAACAGGTGGAGGAGTGGATTCCCAGACACTTCACACAGTGCATTGAGTATGTCGTAGGTGACGCCATCTTCAGCAGGTGCTGTACTTTTACCCTTTTTCATAGCGCCCCTTACTTCTTGGGCTGTGATTGGTTTCACAAACTCGTCATCACTAGACTGTGCTCATGTTATCCTAATTCTTCTGTCATTAAGTCGCAGTAGCTGTTCCCTGCTGATGTCTGCAGGGAGGAAGGAGGAGGATGCTGCATCACTCCGCTTGTGAATTAGTTCCTCAGCCTTACCCTGGGGGTCTTTGTGAGCCGCAGGCCGGGTTCTGCCCCCCCCCCTTAGCTATCTGTGTCTTCGTCCACACTTGTCTTGCAGATGTTTCCCTTCCAATGGAACTAGTGAAGTCAAGCCATTGTCTTTCCCGCTCTTTAATCTTCTCTTCCCTGGCTACTTGACACACAGTTTTATACAGCTCTTGATTGCTGTCAGTGGAATGTCTCCGGTACTCTCTGCTCATGTCTCTTACATTAGCATTGAGCATCTTTATGTAATCGTTCTCATACCATTTTATTTTTTGCTTCTGAGGGTTACTTCGCCCAGTCACACGGCGCAGAACTCTGAGACAGCTCTCAATTTGCTTTAAGGTTATCAACAAATTTATCAATGTCTTCTGGGTCCGCTAACATTGGGATGGTGTTCCAAACCCTGATGGCTTGGTGCTGCAGTCTGATGTCGTGGCTGTGTGTTCAGGAGTTCGTGGAGCTCCTGGATTGTCTGATCATATGGTGGACGGTGTTTTGCTGCTCTCCTTAGCGCCTTATTTTGCACTGCTTGTAGTTTCTGCATGTTAGTTTTCTTTAAGGTGTGTAATGGTACTGGGGGATACTCTAGATGCGGCCGAACTAGAGCCTTATATAGGTGGATCTGAATGTTTGTACTGAGGCTTCGGAATCTCCTCAGTTTTCCTAAGGCGGCTTTGGCTTTGTTTAGTCGGTCCCCACAGGACCACAACCCCTCCCCCCTCCACCACAGCCCCTATACCCCTCCCCCAAGCACAGAACCACTCCCCCCTCCCCAACCACAGGCCCGCCACCCTCCAAATGGTGTGATAGCTTTGTCTTGCTTCGCTGGTGAACTGGCGAAGCGCATCCCCCCCTCCTTCCCCCCCCCTCCCCCCTCCCTAACAAGTGTGATAGCTTCTTCTTGCCCCGAGCACAGATGGCTGAGCGGGTCGTAGCATTATCTTCCCGCCAGAGTAGGCGGGCTGACGGACAGGAAAGTTTAGCACTCTCTTGTCCCGAATAGGGGCTAGAATGGTAGTGGGGGGGGGGGGGAGGAGGAGTACCAGCGTGTCACTCTGTTGCCCCGACCAGACCCGCCGGCGGGAGTAGCACCCTCTTGCCCCGGCGGTCCAGAAGGGCGTGTGTGGCGCGGCACTCTCTGCACCCCCCCTGGCCGCGGGATAGCGCCCTCTTGCCCCGAGCTGCCGGTCTGTAATCGTTCGAAGCATGACCAACCTGGTATTATGCTGGGGAGGGGGGGGGGGGACTGGGGCAGGGGGGGGGACAATTGGAAGGGGGGTGGGGGGGGGGGGGAAGCGTAACAATCGATTGAAACAGAACAAATTTAGGTTCAGCAAGAACAGGGGTGTTGTCGGTGAACAGTGGCTCCCCCACCCCCCTGCACCCGGGCCTTACCTCACCACCACCCTCTCTAGTGGCCTCCACGGCAACAGGAAGCCGGCGGCTTGTCTAACCTATCCAACCATTATGTTAGCACCGCATCTTGTTACAGTGTGACTCTAACCACTTGGATTGGACGGTAGAACGACGGCCTCGCTTCATGCAGGTCTGCGTTCAATCCCCGACCGTCCTACTGGTTGTATATTCCTCCTGATAATCACCTTCCCTAACTACTCATTGTCTTGAAGTTGATCAAGAAGTGTGAGTTGCCCGGAACGTTTGGGCAACTTGGGTTGCTTGTGACGGCTGAGCGGACAGAACACTGGACGCGTGATCCTGTGGTCCCGGGTTCGATCCCGGGAGCCGGCGAGAAACAATGGGCAGAGTTTCTTTCACCCTGATGCCCCCTGTTACCTAGCAGTAAAATAGGTACCTGGGAGTTAGTCAGCTGTCACGGGTTGCTTCCTGGGGGGTGGAGGCCTGGTCGAGGACCGGGCCGCGGGGACACTAAAGCCCCGAAATCGTCTAAAGATAACGCTATGCGTACTAGTCAAATTGAAATAAGTTTATTGAGGTAAAATACACACAAAGGGATGAGGTAGCTCAAGCAATCCAACTTTATATTTGTAACTCATCAATGTAAGTACTTTTCCTGAATAAAATATTTAAACTTGAGTTTATGAGTTGCTAGTTAGTGTTCGTTGAGCACATAAAGGTTAAACTTGAGTTTATGAGTTGCTAGTTAGTGTTCGTTGAGCACATAAAGGTTAAACTTGAGTTTATGAGTTGCTAGTTAGTGTTCGTTGAGCACATAAAGGTTAAACTTGAGTTTATGAGTTGCTAGTTAGTGTTCGTTGAGCACATAAAGGTTAAACTTGAGTTTATGAGTTGCTAGTTAGTGTTCGTTGAGCACATAAAGGTTAAACTTGAGTTTATGAGTTGCTAGTTAGTGTTCGTTGAGCACATAAAGGTTAAACTTGAGTTTATGAGTTGCTAGTTAGTGTTCGTTGAGCACATAAAGGTTAAACTTGAGTTTATGAGTTGCTAGTTAGTGTTCGTTGAGCACATAAAGGTTAAACTTGAGTTTATGAGTTGCTAGTTAGTGTTCGTTGAGCACATAAAGGTTAAACTTGAGTTTATGAGTTGCTAGTTAGTGTTCGTTGAGCACATAAAGGTTAAACTTGAGTTTATGAGTTGCTAGTTAGTGTTCGTTGAGCACATAAAGGTTAAACTTGAGTTTATGAGTTGCTAGTTAGTGTTCGTTGAGCACATAAAGGTTAAACTTGAGTTTATGAGTTGCTAGTTAGTGTTCGTTGAGCACATAAAGGTTAAACTTGAGTTTATGAGTTGCTAGTTAGTGTTCGTTGAGCACATAAAGGTTAAACTTGAGTTTATGAGTTGCTAGTTAGTGTTCGTTGAGCACATAAAGGTTAAACTTGAGTTTATGAGTTGCTAGTTAGTGTTCGTTGAGCACATAAAGGTTAAACTTGAGCTGCTCCTCGTTAATATCGGCTCCGTAATTGCCTGTTTGTTCCGTCAGTGACAGGGGCCGTCTCCCGTCTCTCCTGTCTCCCGTCTCTCCTGTCTCTCCTGTCTCTCCTGTCTCCCGTCTCTCCTGTCTCCCGTCTCTCCTGTCTCTCCTGTCTCCCGTCTCTCCTGTCTCCCGTCTCTCCTGTCTCCCGTCTCTCCTGTCTCCCGTCTCTCCTGTCTCCCGTCTCTCCTGTCTCTCCTGTCTCTCCTGTCTCCCGTCTCTCCTGTCTCCCGTCTCTCCTGTCTCCCGTCTCTCCTGTCTCCCGTCTCTCCTGTCTCCCGTCTCCCGTCTCCCGTCTCTCCTGTCTCCCGTCTCTCCTGTCTCCCGTCTCTCCTGTCTCCCGTCTCTCCTGTCTCCCGTCTCTCCTGTCTCCCGTCTCTCCTGTCTCCCGTCTCTCCTGTCTCCCGTCTCTCCTGGACCCTTATCAAGTCCTGACCATGACGGTCCGGAACGTAGAGTCACTTTCACCTAAAGTGCGAGAGTTGACTTATTTTGATCTGCCAGGCTGTTGTGACATTTTCTGCATAAAATGTCAATTTTTTTAACCTTTTATTGTAGATCTGAGAAAGGTCATCACTATCTGAGGACCCACACTCACAGACACTTATATCTGACAGCTTAGTGGACAGCGCTCGGGATTCGTAGGCCTAGGGGTTCGGGGATCGATCCCCGGCGAAGGCGGAAACGAATGGGCGACGTTTATTTCACTCTGATGCTCCGGTTCACCTAGCAGTAAATAGGTACCTGGGAGTTAGTCAGCCGTTACGGGTTGCTTCCTGGGTGTGTGTGAAAAAATATATAAATCAATTGATTGAGTGATTCAGATTGAGTTCAGAGGCGGGACCATAGAGCCAGAGCTCAACTTCTGCCATTGTGTTACTGGTGGCATTGTGGTATACCTTCTAGAGACATCACAACACATGGTATACCTTCTAGAGACATCACAACACTTGGTATACCTTCTAGAGACATCACAACACTTGGTATACCTTCTAGAGACATCACAACCCTTGGTATACCTTCCAGAGACATTACAACACATGGTATACCTTCTAGAGACATCACAACCCATGGTATACCTTCTAGAGACATCACAACCCATGGTATACCTTCTAGAGACATCACAACCCATGGTATACCTTCTGGAGACATTACAACACATGGTATACCTTCTAGAGACATTACAACACATGGTATACCTTCTAGAGACATTACAACACATGGTATACCTTCTAGAGACATTACAACACATGGTATACCTTCTAGAGACATCACAATAATTATGGCCAACACAACCTAACCACCTTACCTAAGTTAGTTCTAAAATAATATTTGGTAACATTGCTGTATGTGTTTTTGGCTTTGGCCGCCGCTTGGACGAGCCTAGCCTGAGTAGGTCGTTGGGGCTGAACACGCGCCTGATTGGTTCATGCCGCCGGAGGCAGTTAGCTTATTGTGCACCCCATACTCATTCTGTGAGCGGTAGCGCAAAAAATGAGTACGGAGGGCACAAAAGGTCTTTATAAGACCTCAACGGAGATTATTACATGAACAATTACATCTATCCTTCACACTTTATCATTATATTGTCAGCTGGTTAGAGGGATTGTTCCATTTCAATAGCTATGTATTTACAGTTAATCATTATACATTAATGGTAGGTCTTATTGCTAATACGTAATTGTTTGAGCAATGGATTAGTCTTCACAATGCACTACGTGCTTCTTAATCTCTTATATCATTTATCTACTGGAAGCAAACTATGGATACAGTACAGGATACTATGGATACTGTATCCATACAAACTATGGATACAGTGTAACACCACAAGGATTTCAGGAATTTTATCCTTAGTAATAGGATGGTGGTGCAGCCTAGCCCAGGGATATAGGCTGAAATAGAGAAGGCCGCTCGCACACTCCCGTGCTTAAATAATGGTTACCTATTTCTCTACACATATTGCCATGCCTGAAACACTGTTTCGTGCCGAATTCCGAGCAGCGGCTTACAAACATTGCCGGTGCAGGCTTAACAATATGTAAGCAACATTTACACTCAAAATTATCCTTATTTACATTTTGCCTTGACTGTAAAACTAGGCTTCTAAACATTTTGGTGTGTTTATGTTTCATCGAAATATTTTACATTCATCAACATTATTGGCAGAACGCTTTAATTCCATTCTATATATGGTGGAAATGCTACTTGTTCCATAGTTTTAGCAGGAAACACTACTTTTTCCACAGATTTGGCGGGAAATACTACTCGTTCCACAGTTTTGGAGGGAAACACTACTCGTTCCACAGCATGATTACAATGATTGATTTTCGTCCATATTCAACTGTTAAATCTTGCCATTAAATTTGTTTACAAATTACAATACCTTGCTGTGAACATTATTAAATGTTCTTGTGTGTTCCTTCAACTCTGTTGCAGTTGAATCAACTAAACTCCCTGTTGTAAACATATCTAAACCACTTGTCTGTAAACAACTTGACAACGGGGCTGTAGTTTCACATATATTCACGTATGTATCTATATATAAAAAAAAAGCAAGCAGGAGGTGAGGTGCCGATGCAAGGAAAGATACTTGGTGTGTTTGGAATGTCTACACCAGCTTGATCAAATGGACGTCACGGGCCCAAGCTTGCATTCCAGCTAGGCTTCATTGCACAGATGCAATAGTAAAGATTCCACCATAAAGTAGGCCATAACCCTAATCAGATTTTTTTTTATTTTCAGGAGTAATTTTATGATGTTCTTAAAGATAAAGTATCATCGATAAATTATTTTATTTAAACATTAATACAACGTAATTTTAATTGCATAGAGTAATAATATTGGAACTTCTATTATATTTTTAGGCTACTATAAGTTCTTTGTTCGTCAACTGTCAATCCTCCTTTGTTGTTGTAGTTAATCTCGCAGTGGGTCATGCCTCTGGAGTTCTTTAACCCAGTCATCTGGTGTTTCTTATCTCCAGCAGATTTCAGACAGAGAAGTTATGGGGGGTTCCCAGCCATGTTGTGTCCCCCACACCCCATGACTCCCTCTCCACCCACACCATGACCCCCAGACCTAACCCACACCATGTTGACCAGACCACACACTAGAAGGTGAAGGGACGACGACGTTTCGGTCCGTCCTGGACCATTCTCAAGTCGATTCACAATCGACTGGTCAACACATTTTAGCCACGTTATTGTGACTCATCGCCTGTAACCCACACCATGACCCCCACACCCCACCCACACCATTCCCATGATGCCTAAGCCCTCTAAACATTAAAGCCTCACGAACACCTTTGAGAGGTAAATGAAGTTAAAAGAAGTTTAGCTAAACTTGGAAGCTTTTCAACGTTGTTTCCTGGGGGCGGGAGATAACTTTCCTCCTCTTCCAGTCTTCCAGAAAGCTTGAAGACAGCTAATGTTGTCCCAATATAAAAAGAAGGGTAACAGACAAGAGGCACTGAACTACAAACCAGTTTCCCTAACTTGTATACCATGCAAGGTGATGGAGAAGATCGTGAGGAAAAGGCTCGTAGAGCATCTGGAGGGAAATAGCTTTGTAACACACCACCAACATGGGTTCAGGGATGGTAAATCGTGTCTCACAGGTTTAATAGATTTCTATGACCAAGCAACAAAAATTAGGCAAGAAAGAGAAGGGTGGGCAAACATACATTTTCTTAGACTGTCAGAAAGCCTTTGACACAGTACCCCATAAGAGGCTGTTACAAAAGTTGGAGCAACAGGCAAGAGTGCTCCAGTGGATAAGGGAGCACCTAAGCAACAGGAAACAGCGAGTAACTGAGAGGGGGAAGACATCAGTGTGGCAAGATATCACCAGCGGAGTCCCACAGGGCTCTATACTTGGACCCATCCTGTTTCTGATAAATGTAAACGATCTTCCAGAGGGTATGGACAGGGCTGAACACGCACAAGGGGACACAGGCGGAAGCTTAGTATCCAAATGAGCCACAGAGACATAAGAAAGAACTTTTTCAGTGCAGTTAACAAATGGAATGCATTAGTCAGATGTGGTGGAAGCAGACGCCAGACACAATTTCAAATGTAGATATGATAGAACCCAACAGGCTCAGGAACCTGTACACCAGTTGACTGTGAGGCAGGACCAAAGAGCCGAAGCTCAACCCCTAGGCGAGTACAAGGAGATATTCCCAGCACTAGGTCTTGGTGTCGACACCAGCTACAAGTGTCGGTGTCGACACTTGTCGATTTCCTCCTCTACTAAGGAAATATCTATTATTTTGTCTTTATTATTTTTCTCTTATCTTCGTTTTTTTGGGCCTATTTCTCCCCTTTCTTTCCCTTCCACCTTTCACCCTCTTTACATCCTTATCCCTCACTATTCCTCCCCAGAGGCATCACTGTCACACAGTGAAGTGATGTTTATGACAGGTTATGACAGCTGATCATTTGGTTAGGCCAGTGACCAGAGGCTCCAGACCTGGTTAGGCCTAGTTGCAGAGTGAAGGCATTGCACTTGAGTAGTGTATTTAGCATTTGAAACCATTTGCCTCCAGAATAAGGTGTTAGAAAAGGGTAGTATTGAGTCTTATTAATAAATTCAATATTAAAGGTAATTTGAGATTTTAGTTTATTTTTCCTTTCATTAATCTTTGATCATAATATTTTGAGCTGACTTGGATATTTCAAGTGATTCTCTAAGTGAATTATTAACATCTGTAATTATGGACAAGTATTAATAATTAATAACCTTCTGTAATTATCAAAAGTTAGTAATATGTTCTTGTCTTCTTCCTCACAAGTCAGGGACTTGTTGACCAGAGGACGTCACCAGTGGTGGTAGTGGTGATCAAATCTAGCTCTTGGGCCCCTGCTTCCAATTAATAACAACGGTTCACTTGTTTTTTTGCCCATCTCATTTCAGTCTTTGCCATCTCCTGCCACCTCCCTTCACCCACTAACCTTCCCGTGGCGGGGGACCGACATTTGAGCTCTTCCTGACCCAGAAATAGTGCACCACAGTCCCTGTACCACACATGTTACCTCCCGTGGTGCTCCCCACGCAGCCCTCCCACCACCACCACTACCACTGCTGCCACCATGACTACCACCACCACTGCTACCACCACCACCATTCTCAACCACCATCACCCCCACCGCTGCCCTATACTGTCACTATGGCGGTGTGTCCACTCACGGGATGAGTGACGCTGCCCAAGAATACAATTGTCTCATACTGTAGAAGGTAAGAATGTTTCAGTTGAGAACAAACACACGATACCAACGCAGAGAGGAGACATATGACAAAGAATAAACAAGAGAATATGAGGAAGAGAACAAAGGGAAGCCTGGCAGGAGATAAGAGAGTCCTGGAAGAGTCCTGGAAGAGAGAACAAAGGATGGAGGGAGGCTTGACAGGAAGAAACGCCTCCAGGCTAAACTGGCTGATCAAATTGACCCTTGACAGCGTACCTGGGGCTCAGGTGTCTCTGTGGGTCAAGCAGCAACAGGTGTGTGTCTGTGGGTCAAGCAGCGACAGGTGTGTGTCTGTGGGTCAAGCAACTATCCCCAGGGGGGGGAGGGACCTCAATGCAAGTCTAAAAAGTGTATGCAGCTGAAAACTCCACACCTCAGAACACCTCAGAAGGATTTGAACCCAAACAGCCAGGAGCACTATACATCTTGGCATACCTGGTACCTTAACCACTAGACCACACGACTACACAAACATCTTGGTAATCGTGAAGGTTTTCAGTTGTATATTGGCTTGGGACCCATTGAAGCTTGTTCGCATTTGTGTTGCTCACTTGGCCCCGCCAAGAGAGGTGATTCGATGAAATATCTTTGCCCAAGTTGAGCACTGAGAGCTGTCGGATCTTGGATAAATCACGACTACCAAGATTTTTGTACAGTCAGTGTGGTCTAGTGGTTAAGGTACCAGGTACGCCAAGATGCATAGTGCTCCTGGCCGTTTGGGTTCGAATCCTTCTTGGGGTGTGGAGTGTTCAGCTATCCATAACAACTGTCTAACTCCCATGTGCCTATTTACTGCTAGATGAACAGGATCATCAGGGTGAATGAACCTATGCTCATACCGCCTCCGCCGGGGATCGATCCCCGGGCCTTAGGACTACGAATCCCGAGCGCCGTCCACTCAGCCGCAAGGCTCCTTTGCAGCGATGAACATGCAGCCTGCAGCGGCCACTGAGCCAGCGACTGTCTGCCATTCGGCGGTTCTGACAAAACCCGTTTAATTCGGCTTTTTGATATCTCAGCAGATAATGTTTCATCACTGTTATATGCTCTGGTTATCAGTGTCAGGTTATAGGAGGGTTATCGAGGCTGTCAGCAGCCTGCCTCGTCATGTCTCCGCCCACTGTCTCCACCCACTGTCTCCACCCACTGTCTCCACCCCCCCTGCTTCCACCCACTGTCTCCACCCACTGTCTCCACCAGTGTACTCACCTAATTGTGCTTGCGGGGGTTGAGCTCTGGCTCTTTGGTCCAGCCTCTCAACTGTCTCCACCTACAGTGGTACAGTGGTACAGTGGTATCAGGTTGTGTTACAAACTAACCAAGCCCTCGGCCAGCTTAGAATACCCCCCTCCCCCCCCCCCCCCCCATCAATACCTCGGGCCTCGGAGTTTTTAATGATTTCCTCAAAGCGCGTTCAGGCGATGATGTTCTCATGTAAGATGGCTGCTCTTTCTTAATGAGGAAGGAACATATCAAAGCCAAGCCTCGTTCAGGCTTTAGAATTTACATATTTAATCTTGTTAATTAAGAGAGTGGCGCAGGGTGCTTGAGGGAGAAGGCTTAACATCGCCTGGCAACGGGGCCTCCAACACGCCGTGTTAGGCTTGCGTCAAATGTGCCCGCTTTGGTCTCCGTGAATCAACGCTGGATTCCTTCAATCAGGTCGCTACTGTGACTGTGTACTCACTCTAGCCCTCCCCCACTTGTCATAACTCACGCTATTTACCTGTTTGACCCTAAAATCAGGCTCCGACCTATGAACACCAGCCCTGTGTCTTCCCTCCACCATTTTATGGGGGTCCCTGTATCCCTTTGCCGCTTCAGGAGACAATCACCGTTCCCCACCGACCGCCATATCCACACGGCCAGTGGGCCGCAGGGTGACAGAGCACTTGCCCCGCTCCGGTGCCAGGTAAGCTACGGGCTCACCATAGCCCGTGCTACTTGGAACTTGTTCCGAGTAGCTGAATCTATAACAACAACAACGGTGACAAGATGGACCGGTGTTTACTATTATTCCCCATATCACAGCATAGTTCTTACCAGACCGGCCTGGAGCACAAGCAGGTGACGGCGGGCAGGTCCAGGTAACAAAGCCTAACTTTCAGAGATTAAACCTTGCTTCCCCACACTGGTCAGTCATGGGTGATGAGATACCCTGGAAGCCTCAAACCCAGGCCAGGTACTTGTCTCTCTCACAGGTACCTTGGAACAGGTAATGAAACTGAGGATACGGGCAGAAAGATTCACTACAAACGACAAGGAAGTGTGCGAAGAACTCAAAAAGAAATTCCAGGAAGTCTTCCCAGTAGAGCAAGAAATAGTCCCAGAGATAAGAGAGGGATATCTAACCAGACACCACTAGAGGAATCTGTGATTACCAGCGGGGAGGTGAAAAAACATCTGCTAGAGTTGGATATGACAAGTGCTTTAGTGTACAAAAAATTTCTGGTAACAGGTGAACTGCCAAAAATTTGAAAGACGGACAATGTAGTCCCGATATTCAAGAAGGGTGAAAGTACACCGAACTACAGTGTCCCTAACTTGCATTCTATGCAAGATGATGGAGTAGATTATGCAGTAAAAACTAGTGGAACATCTGGAGCGAAAGAACTTTGTAACACATCAGCATGGGTTCAGGGATGGCAAATCATGCCTCACAGGATTAATTGAATTCTATGACTAGGCAACACAAATCAGGCAAGATAGAGAGGGCTGGGCCGAATGCATATATATGTATTACCAGAAAGCCTTTGACACAGTACCACATAAGAGACTAGTGCACAAGCTGAAGATGCAGGCAGGAATGAAAGGGAAGGTACTCCACTGGATAAGGGAGTACCTAAGCAACAGAAGACAGCGAGTCACTGTGAGAGGGGGAGTCTCACAGGGATAAGTCCTTGGACCTATACTGTTTCTGATATATGTAAATGATCTCCCAGAGGGAATAGACTCATTCCTCTCAATGTTTGCTGATGATGCAAAAATTATGAGGAGGATTAAGACGGACGAAGATAATATAATTGTACAAGATGACCGAAACAAACTGAAGGAATGGTCCAACAAATTGCTATTAAAGTTCAACACAAGTATATGTAAGGTGATAAACTAGGGGGAGGAAATAGGAGGCCAGACACTGGATGCCGAATGGAAGAGGAAGTCCTTCACGAAACGGACAGAGAGAAAGATCTAGGAGTTGATATCATGCCAAACCTGTCTGCAGATGCACACATAAAAAGAATGACATCTGCGGCGTATGCGAGGCTGGCTAACATAAGAACTGCCTTTAGAAACCCATGTAAGGAATCCTTCAGAACCTTGTACACCACATTTGTAAGACCAATCCTTGAGTATGCAGCCCCAGCTTTGAGTCTATACCTAGTTAAATACAAGACAAAGTTAGAAAAGATTCAGAGGTATGCGAACATAGTCTCAGAACTGAGAGGTATGAGTTACGAGAAAGGCTACAGGAACTAAACTTCACATCTCTGGAAGACAAAAGAGTAAGGGAAGACATGATCACCACCTACGAAATTCGCAGAGGAATTGACAGATGGACAAAGACAAACTAGTTAGCTCAGGTGGGACACGAACAAGGGGACACAGGTGGAAACTTAGTACCCAAATGAGCCACAGAGACATTAGAAAGAATTTTTTCAGTGTCAGGGTAGTTAACAAATGGAATGCATTAGGAAGTGATGTGGTGGAGGCTGACTCCATACACAGCTTCAAGTGTAGATATGATAGAGCCCAATAGGCTCAGGAATCTGTACACCAGTTGATTGACAGTTGAGAGGCAAGATCAAAGAGCCAGAGCTCAACCCCCGCAAGCACAACTAGGCGAGTACAGACACATACACACACACACACACACACACACACACAAGTGTATCGGGATCCAAGAGTCAATGCTCGATCCTGCAAGCACAAATAGGTGAGTACACACACACACACACACATTGATAAATTAAATGTGATGAGGAAACAAGAGTGGCGGGAGTATGGCAACACTCCCCCCCCCCCCACCAGTAACTCTCACAAGGGATAAGAAAAACAGGAACGAAGCTTTGTGAAACTTGAGTAGTCGAGTGTCAGAATATTTAGCATGGCAAACGTCATTCATATGGAGAGTGTGCGTCAGTGGGGCTCCAGGCGCACGTCACGCCACGATGGAGAAAGACGCACAGTGCCAGTTACTGGAGTAGCCCATTAGGGGGGGGAGTTAGGTGGTAAACATTTACGTCACTAAAGGGGGGGGAGGAATATTCAGGGGGGTGAGGCCCGAGGGGAAGGGGAAGTGAGGGAGTGGAACTAACTCACAGGGGTAAGGGACACACACAAAAGAGCCCACATGGAGACCAAGGCTGTAAGATGACGAACAAACACAAGAGGAAGCAATAGTGACTATAGACGAGGCGAAGGAAACACCTACAGCAATAGAGTAATAGAGCGTCAACACTACTGTGATAGAGACTCACTTCTGGGACTAGTCTGGTGACAAGCCTCTGGACTTTCTCCAGCTTAAATGTGTTTGACAAACAAGGCGCAGCTGCATATTCCAAAAGTTGTCTGACATAGGTGGTAAACAAGGTCCTGGATGGTTCCTGCCTCAGAGTTCTGAAGACAGTTCTTATGTTGACAAGCTATGCATGTTGCGTTGTGTACACTCACCTAGGTGTGCTTTCGGGTGTTGAGCTTCGGCTGTTTGGTCCCGCCTCCCAACTGTCAATTAACTGTTATACAGGTTCCTGAGCCTATTGTGGGAACCGACCTGTGAGATTTATATTTATTTAATTTATATGAATTTATATTTACGTTAATTTATATACTTCGATAGCAATTTGTATGATAATGAGTGGACTGTATTTCTGCAATAATCTCAAAATCTCACAAATCGATCCTCTACACATTAGGGGGGGGTTATTAAATATGTATGCAGCCAATCAAACTACAGTAACTACATACTATTAAACATTGAAGAGGTTCCTTATCTTATAGTACAGCAGACTAGTCCACCAGGTATAACTAGGGTGTAGACACCAAATTATCCTCTTTGAGGTAGCTTCCTCACCCAGTAACTGGTGCACAAAGTCTTCCATCCTCGTCTTGACCTGTCAAAAGTGCGCTAGCTGTGAAGCCAGAATCCTATATATGACAAGCTATATCAGAGAAAACACTATACAGTACATAGAACATGAAGACCTGGCTTAATTACCTTTAGTTTGAGGCGATTTCGCGATCTAACCGGGTCACCCTATATCCTGACATTAATGGCCATAAATGAATGATAAACGGGTTTCGGATAGACTTAACTTGATATGTAGACAGCGTGTTGAAAAATGGTACACCTTTGGTTTCCATAACACTACGTCCAAGTAAATTTAACAGGAGCCGAATTTGCTCCCGTGTGAGCCTCTGGTCTCAATAAACAACAATGGCTGCCCTCCTCCTCACTCTGACGCCTGGCTTACATTGTCCAGATTTCAGAACGTGATAGAAGGGTCACATTTACTCTACTTTAATATTGATAATTAAGTTAATTTATATAAGATGTTTTTATGATGGTAAAGTCCAAAGACTAATGTATTTAAGAACAATTCCCAGCAGAATAGCTGGTGAATTATAATAGTATGTGGTGATGATATCCCGTTTTCTTTAGACGGTATTTCCACTACAAGTTACGTTTTCTATGGGTAACTTGTGGGTAATACAGCTATTATCTGTATGATTATTAAATGGTGTCGGATTTTCCGACATAATTCCCCAGGGGGCTGCTCACGGGTCGAAGTCCTGTTTAGAACAGACGAACACCGATACTCCTCCTTCGAATTATTACATTAATTTGATGTTAGTAGTTAGTAATCACACATTTGTGTGTCTGTTCGTACAGGACGGATGTCCCGTACTAGAGTTGCAGGGGTTAGAAGTCTAATGCGATTTCATTTCCCTGTCAACTCTTGAAAGGCTAATATTCAAGCCTTATTACATATTATTTAACCCAGAAGACTGGATGTGATCAAGTACTACAGTCAAGTATGATTCAGGGACTGCAGTGAGATCAGTGACATTAGATATAACTTGAAGTTTGTTCAGGTAACTGGTCACTGATATATAAACACTGAGGCCCATGGAATACATCTTGATTAAATAATAAATGTATCAAATCAGTCATCAGATTTATTGGGGTTTAATTTAGTTAATTGATTCAGAAGATTGAATAGCTCATCATTAAAGTAAAGTATGGTTCTGAGACTGCAGTGGGTTCAGTGACATTGGTCGCAGTGACTTGTAGCTGTTTTAGGCTACTGTTCACTGATTTGCCACTGAGGCCTCATGAACTCATCTTCAGCTTTAAATGATGATACTAACATCAACGTCTGATGCTATAGTCAGCTGTAATCTCCTTAGTATAATGCTACTGGAGAAATATAATCAGCTGACAAATTTAGGTTTCTACTGGTATTGTTTATCTGCAGGCATAGGTCTCCTCAGGCTTGATACTGGGCCTGAGAGTAATTTACCTCCTGCAGAGTTTAACATGGTTATACCCTGATATTTAGTAGGGCTACCAATGAATTGATGGTAGTAGTCTGTCCCCACAAGGACAGCCATTTGGCATTTGATTTGCTCAAATTTACCTGCAGCTGCTTGATAATAGCTTTCCAGGTCAGCATAATCAACTTGAGATTGTTGTGACAAATCTTCACATTTCTTGATCTGTCTTGTTAAGTGGCCTTTAAGACCTGCAAGGGTTCTTTTCATTCTCCCTGCATTATCCATACTGGCTCGTTGGTGAAGCCTTGTGGGACTTGTACTTGGGCTGCTCATAATACTGAACAAACTCTAATGATAGCCTAGGGTAAATTCTGCACTCACTAGGCAATAATCCTACCTCTACTAGAGGTTAGCACTTAAAATTAATACACATTATATATATACAATCATACACACTAATGATTTGAGTGATAAACCAGTGTCACTGGAAGTACCTTTAGGTTAGCTCTTCTATATCACCCTAGGATGGTAGAGACACTAATTAATCACTCAAAGGTGTAATGATCATAAGTAAATTATTATATATACACAACTCAATTCGAGTTGATAAAAATTACACCCAAAATAGGGTCTGGACCATTCATTAATGGTGTTAGGTTGTTCAATATAGTACAACTGACTATGGTAATAATGGGACTAGGATGAACGATAATAGTTCAACTAGTCAATGGTTAATATCCTACCCTGTTGTGGGTTGGCAATTAGTAAATATTATACTGTGATCACTAGTGCAATATATATTAAATAATTCTCTATTTGGAGAAATAATATACACAATTATTGATAATAGCCTCTTAATTAGCCTCTATGAAACTTCTAATATTATCAAGAAGTATTAAATATTATTAGTGACCTCGCGAAATAAAGTCCACAAAATTCGTAGATAATCTCTCGCGAAATGTAACACCACGAAATCCGTGAACAATCTCGCGAAGACACAGTCACTAATTTGGCTGGATTCTATATTAGCGCTGTCATTTCACGAAATAACACGCCACCAAATATGTGTGGGTGTGCATGAAACCGCTGACGAAGCTGAACTGGGCTGAGGGAGGCTCCTGAGCTCCCTCGAGGCTACGCTGCCGTCTTGACTGCTGGCTTTGTTTAAATAACACTGCACTAGTATATTTAATGAATCCACTGGTTAACTGGTTCATCCGGTACTAAGATGACCAAATGTGGGTTCAAAGGATCAAATAATCCGTCATCCGGTTCGAAGATGACCAAGTAATGTGGGAACCGACCTGTGAGCTTTATATTTATTTAATTTATATGAATTTATATTTACGTTAATTTATATACTTCGATAGCAATTTGTATGATAATGAGTGGACTGTATTTCTGCAATAATCTCAAAATCTCACAAATCGATCCTCTACACATTAGGGGGGGGTTATTAAATATGTATGCAGCCAATCAAACTACAGTAACTACATACTATTAAACATTGAAGAGGTTCCTTATCTTATAGTACAGCAGACTAGTCCACCAGGTATAACTAGGGTGTAGACACCAAATTATCCTCTTTGAGGTAGCTTCCTCACCCAGTAACTGGTGCACAAAGTCTTCCATCCTCGTCTTGACCTGTCAAAAGTGCGCTAGCTGTGAAGCCAGAATCCTATATATGACAAGCTATATCAGAGAAAACACTATACAGTACATAGAACATGAAGACCTGGCTTAATTACCTTTAGTTTGAGGCGATTTCGCGATCTAACCGGGTCACCCTATATCCTGACATTAATGGCCATAAATGAATGATAAACGGGTTTCGGATAGACTTAACTTGATATGTAGACAGCGTGTTGAAAAATGGTACACCTTTGGTTTCCATAACACTACGTCCAAGTAAATTTAACAGGAGCCGAATTTGCTCCCGTGTGAGCCTCTGGTCTCAATAAACAACAATGGCTGCCCTCCTCCTCACTCTGACGCCTGGCTTACATTGTCCAGATTTCAGAACGTGATAGAAGGGTCACATTTACTCTACTTTAATATTGATAATTAAGTTAATTTATATAAGATGTTTTTATGATGGTAAAGTCCAAAGACTAATGTATTTAAGAACAATTCCCAGCAGAATAGCTGGTGAATTATAATAGTATGTGGTGATGATATCCCGTTTTCTTTACTTTAATTCCACTACAAGTTACGTTTTCTATGGGTAACTTGTGGGTAATACAGCTATTATCTGTATGATTATTAAATGGTGTCGGATTTTCCGACACCTATTAGGCTTTATTATATCTACATTAGGTGGACATCAGATGATCTACTTCATCATATATCTACATCTATCATATCTACCTCATATCAATACTTGTGTATGTGTGTGTTCTCAACTAGATGAACTTGTATGGTCGAGTCAGGCTCCAAGTCTTTGACAATAATACTTTGTCTTTGTGGACCATATTAAATACTTTCTGGCAGTCGAGGAATATGCAGTCTGCCCCTGCTTCACTATCTTGTTTGAATGCTAACACCTCGTTGTAAAACTCCAGCAAGGTTGTCAAGCTGGATTTTCCTGTAATAAAGTGGTGCTAAATCCTTGAGACAAACTTTACCAGTTTTAACTGTTCAAGTAGCCTGATTGGGATCAGTCTCTCCTGCAACTTGCAGAGGGGCTACTTGTTAGTGATACGGGGCTGTAGTTTAATGAACAAATCCACAAGGGCCGTGACGAGGATTCGAACCTGCGTCCGAGAGCATCCCAGACGCTGCCTTAATCGACTGAGCTACGACATGGTAAATTTTGTTCATTTGATGCATCACGCAATTGTGATTTCTGTGTGTAATGTAGTTTAATGGTTTGTGTCTTCCACTTTTCTTGTAGTGGAGGTGAATAGGTTAAATGACCACACAGAGCAAACTTTTTGGTTTTGACCAAGTTTGTCCTGCGTGGTCACCTGTTGTATGGTCCCGTCCTGGTGTCCAGCCCATATTGTCCAGCGTGGACCCCCTACTTTCAGGGATTAGATTTCAATGTATGTAATATGACATTTAATACCATATCTTTACCTTGACAGTGTCGGACGTCAGTTCTTGAGCCTACCTGTAAATGTTGCCTACTGTACTTTAATTAATATACATTGTATTTAAATACATTTTTAAATAATTACCCCACGAGACGTTCGTCGAGGGACAAAAGCCTCGGACACTTATCGGACTCAAGTTCCTGTCCCCCAAGATGGGGGATGGGAATTCATCGGCATAATCCATATGTCCATCATCGAGCCTCACTACCTCCCTGCTCCACTACCACCACCTCCCTGCTCCACTACCACCACCTCCCTGCTCCACTACCACCACCTCCCTGCTCCACTACCACCACCTCCCTGCTCCACTACCACCACCTCCCTGCTCCACTACCACCACCTCCCTGCTCCAATACCACTACCTCCCTGCTCCACTACCACCACCTCCCTGCTCCACTACCACCACCTCCCTGCTCCACCACCACCACCTCCCTGCTCCACTACCACCACCTCCCTGCTCCACTACCACTACCTCCCTGCTCCACCACCACCCGCCCCGCGGAATTTGAAATCATTTTATCCCGTAACATTAGGATTGTTCTACTATACGCTCCATGAGACGAAGTCTCGCGGAACAAATGTTTCTTGCATTGCAGACGATGAGTCACAATAATGTTGCTGAAGATATGATGACAAAACCACACACCAGAAGATGAGGAGATGACGACGTTTCGGTCCGTCCTGGACCGTTAATAAGTCGTCGTCTCCTGACCTTCTAGTGTGAGGTTATGTCATCAAGTGTTTCTTGCATTGTTATGTTCATGAACTTTTTGGTCATCAAATATTTTTGGAGTTATTACTTCGTGTCACTGCATCATAGCGCTATCTTATTTCATTACACTTATGGTTATAGGCTAATACTTCATCGTACAATTAAACTCCGTATCATAGTTATTTTATCCATATTTGTTAAACCTCATTAATTAACACAATATTAGTTTAAATTGTGTAATGTATATATCCACATTTTTAATGGTGTACGTGCTGTTTTATGGTGTTAATATATATTTTATGATAGAATCCTAGTTAACACACATTCTCCATAAGAATACAAATTACAGAGAAACAGACCTTTTCACATTTCACTATTCAGACCAGCCTAAGTTTTAGAAGCATAGGCTTCCATTCTCTCCTTATCATAAAAGCCTTTCACAACTGATCTCACTTGAATAATTCTTGTTAAAATTAAGTTATTTACAGTGCAATATCACACTTCAGCAGTTATACATTTTAAATGGTTAGAATCCTCAGTTATTTGTAAAGATTGTTGTTTTTACTTCAAGTTTAACAAAGTTTCACACACACTATAGGTTGTATCTTTCAAATCTCTCACATTTATAAGTATTAGATGTAAAGATTGTTGTTTAATACCTAATTATTACACAACATTATCTATTCTTTAAGATGTTATTTTGATATTTTAGTTGTAATTTAATGAATTATTCTTTAACCTTCTAAATCTTTAAGTGTACAATTTGAGGGATATACAATTACCTTCTTATTCTGTCGGTCTTATCCTAACCTTGGAGATGCACTGCATGTTTGTTTTTGTTCTTATTGTAAGTGAATAAACATATTCTTAGTTATTTCTCCTCAATCTCAAAGGGTAAAATAGGTATTATTTGTATTCCTTGTAATGCAAAATATATAGATATGCATTAAGTAGAGAGTCAACTACACTTTTAGTACTCATCTAGGGTTGTGCTTGCGGGGGTTGAGCTCTGGCTCTTTGGTCCCGCCTTTGTGAGTGAGTGCGAGGCTGGGTAATAATGTTCCAACTATTATTAGTCGTCTGGAATCATGGACAGTTAATTAATATTAGCCTCTTAACCTTTACTTCCCTGTCTTAACCCAACCTTACTTTTATCCTTATACCTCTCAACATTCATTTCCTCTCTTAATTCCTGTTCAATTGATATTCATGGTGAATATAGCATTTTTCACTCTCTCAAACCCCATAAGTATTGTGTGTGTGTGTGTGTGTCTCTCTCTGTCTCTCCATAAATGTAGCTCACCACAGGCCGCCAAAACCCACCACAGCCCACCACAGCCCACCAAAACCCACCACAGCCCACCAAAAAGCCCACCACAGCCCACAAACACTACAGAGGCTCAAAATGCCTCTTTCCTTAATTAAATGTTACTGGCCAGTGGTCCTGTTAACAAGAATAATATTGGTGAAGCCTCTGACACCTGGGCCAGGGGGGGGGGTACAAAGTGAGGGGGGGGGGAGAGTTGTATTGGGTGGAGGAGATACGGTGGGGGGGGGAGGGGGTAGAGGTGAGGCACTGAGTGAGTGAGGAGAGAGGTGAGACACTGAGTGAGAGACCTGGGGACAGATTCACAGTCTATAAGTCGATCCCCGCCACCAAAAAAGCGTCAAACCGGAGATGACAAGGCTCTGTGGCCTACAAGTCTCATTCTACTGGGATGGAAAGAATCGTAGTTTGTCTTTTAACCGCCGGTCAGAACCAAACTTCCCCAGGTCCAGCCTGGGCGCCTCGCTGGCCCTGTCAATGTTTCTTTGGGAGGGAGGGAGGGAGGGAGGGAAGGGAGAGTGGGAGGGAAGGGAGAGAGCCACCAGCAGCAGCCGGGTAACATGGGAGGGGCGGAAGTGAAGGAGGAAGATACACGAAATAAGAATAACAAGGGGGCAGGTTTACGGCCAAGAATAGTAAGGCAACGAGCCACCCTTGGAGGGAGGGGCAGGATGGGTGAAGGGCAGGATGGACGAAGGGAAGGGTGGGTGAGGGGAGGCGCCAAACGGCTGTAAATAGACCATAATCGTCCTAAGAGTCCACCAATTGGGGGAAAATTAGGCAATTTGTCGAGAAAGTGGATTACTAGGGCGCTCCCCAGAGGGAGGGAAGCTGGGAGGGGAAACTGGGGGAGGGAGGGAAGCTGGTGAGGGAAGGAAACTGGGGGAGGGAGGGAGGGAAGCTGGGTGAGGGAAGGAAGCTGTGAGGGAAGCTGGAAGGGAATCTGGGGAGGGAGGGAGGGAGGGAGGGAGCCATGTCGGGAACATCACGTGACCAGACACTGGATGGGAACTGATCAATCTCCTGTTGTATCACGCAACACGTAATACAACGACAGGCTGCGCCACGTACAATATAATACAATAGCTACCTGCAAGTAATCACCTCAAGGAACACCTGTGAATCATCAGTAACATCTGTTTGTAACACGTGTTGCTCTTGTATCACGAGCTGACACCACTGTACCAATGTAGGTTTACACTCAATATTTACACCCAGGTCTATCCAATATTTACAGTAACCTTATTGCAAATGCTGCCAACCACCCTGTCTAAATGAGATCTTCAAACATATACAGTAATGTGGCTGGAAACACTGCTTTATTAAAAAGTTTTTTATTTTGGTGTTATCACCGACTTTCAGTTATGCTAAACTCCTAACTCTCAACACACTGCCAAAATTATAAGTAATTCAGACATGGCACAATACATGAGAGATCACGCATTACACCTCAAAACTGCTGTCAGAAAACCCCGACACATTTACTATCTTTCAATACAATAGACAAATAATATTGCTGCAGTTTTGTACATACAAATTAACCCTAAAGTACCTTAAATCATTCAGAGAAAATGAGAGTCGAGTGGAACTTTCCGCGGATGAAAACGGGGATATCATTGCCACGTCGCTATTAAATTCACCAGCTAATAATATTGTGAATTCTTCTTAAAACACCAGTCTAGCATTAGAATCAATAAAAGGTATTCTCTATGATTGGATCTACTATAATTACTAACAAACTAAAGTCTACCTCCCATTGTCAATACAAGGACAGTATAGGAACCAGCGAGGCGTCTCTCTCAGCCGTGAAGGAGGCAGACGCCATTAAAATTTAGCGTAAACAAAGTCTCGCTTGAAGTTCACTTGACGCTCCACAATTTTCCATTTAGACGTAGTATTACGGGACGTAAAGAGCTCCCATCATCAGCACGAGCTTCGTCATCAATATGGGAAGTGTTCTGTACCCAATTCCAGTTCTAACTAGCTATTGTTGGCCAGTAATAATAGATTAGGGAATACTGTTTAGAACGCATGGCGAGCTACCTAAACAGGGGGTAATTATTTATTAAATCTTATCTAATAAATTACAATATTTCGCCTGATATAGATGTCGTATACAAGTTACGATTATTATTGTTTGTGCCCTGCGACAGGTGAAATTGAAAAGAAGAATTAATAATAGTTATCTGGTATAACAAGTTGCATTTGATGATGCCTAGTCTCATCCACGAGGAGTATCAGTTGGTGTGTTCATCTGTACTCACCTAGTTGTGTTTGCGGGGGTTGAGCTCTGGCTCTTTGGTCCCGCCTCTCAACTGGTGTACAGATTCCTGAGCCTACTGGGCTCTGTCATATCTACATTTGAAACTGTGTATGGAGTCAGCCTCCACCACAACACTACTTAATGCATTCCATTTGTTAACTACTCTGACATTAAAAAAATTCTTTCTAACGTCTCTGTGGCTCATCTGGGTACTACGTTTCCACCTATGTCCCTTTGTTCTTGTTCCACCCGTGCTAAAGAGTTTGTCCACCCTGTCAATTCCCCTGAGAATTTTGTAGGTGGTTATCATGTCTCCCTTTACTCTTCTGTTTTCCAGGGTTGTGAGTTTCAGCTCCTTTAGCCTTTCCTCGTAGCTCTTTCCTCTCAGTTCTGGGACCAGTCTGGTGGCATACCTCTGAATCTTCTCGAAATTTGTCTTATGTTTAACTAGGTATGGACTCCAGGCTGGAGCTGCATATTCCAGGATTGCTCTGACATAAGTGGTATACAGGGCCCTGAATGATTCCTTAAACAAGTTTCTAAAGGCAGTTCTTATATTGGCCAGTCTAGCATATGCCGCTGATGATATCCTTTTGATGTGGGCCTCTGGGGACAGGTTCGGTGTGATATCAACCCCCAGATCTTTCTCTCTATTTGACTTGCAGGATATCACCTCCCAGATGGTACATTGTATTCAGCCTTCTGTTACCTTCGCCTAATTTCATTACTTTACACTTTCCTGAGTTGAACTTAAGTAGCCATTTTCTAGACCATTCCACCAGTTTGTCCAGGTCATCATGTAGTCTCTGTCTATCTTCATTGTTTTGATTCTTCTCATAATTTTTGCATCATCAGCAAACATTGAGAGGAATGAGTCTATACCCTCTGGAAGGTCGTTTACATATACTAGAAACCGGATGGGTCCGAGTACTAGTTTACACGACTAGTTTTAGTGTGTAAACTAGTCTTTGAAAATGTAATAGGTATTTACGAAACGCGTTCAGACATCGCGTCAGACTAGAAATAAAAATGAATTTAGGAGAATTGATTTTTCAATTACAATTTTTGTAATTGAATAATAAATTAAAATTGAATAAACTTAATTGGATAACCACAGTTATCCAAGTAAGTGGGTTTACAGAGCCATTGAAACATAGCTGATTTAATGAGCCATTCCTTACATTACCTTGAGGTGCTTCCGGGGCTTAGCGTCCCCGCGGCCCGGTCGTCGACCAGGCCTCCTGGTTGCTGGACTGATCAACCAGGCTGTTAGACGCGGCTGCTCGCAGCCTGACGTATGAGTCACAGCCTGGTTGATCAGGTATCCTTTGGAGGTGCTTATCTAGTTCTCTCTCACGTAATGAGCTGGTTTAATGAGTTCACTCCCAGGTCTCCCAAAGACCTGGGAGTGGACGTAACACCTAATCTATCCCAAAGACCTGGGAGTGGACGTAACACCTAATATATCCTCTGAGGCACATATAAATAGGATAACGACAGCTGCGTACTCTACACTGGCGAAAATTAGAACTTCTTTCAGAAACCTAAATGAGGAGGCTTTTAGGGCGCTTTACACTGCCTACGTGAGACCAGTCTTAGAGTAAGCCGCGCCATCATGGAGCCCCCACCTGAAGAAACACATAAGGAAACTGGAGAAGGTTCAGAGGTTTGCGACGAGGCTTGTCCCAGAGTTACGAGGGATGGGATATGAAGAGCGTCTGAGGAAACTAAACCTTACGACACTTGAGAAAAGAAGGGAAAGAGGACATATGATAGGAACATATAAAATACTCAGGGGAATTGACAAAGTAGAAATAGATGAAATGTTCACATGTAATAATAACAGAACGAGAGGACATGGGTGGAAACTGGAAACTCAGATGAGTCACAGAGATGTTAGGAAGTTTTCTTTTAGCGTGAGAGTAGTGGGAAAATGGAATGCACTTGGGGAACAAGTTGTGGAAGCAAACGCTATTCATACTTTTAAAATTAAGTATGATAGGGAAATGGGACAGGAGTCATTGCTGTAAATAACCGATGACTGGAAAGGCGGGATCCAAGAGTCAATGCTCGATCCTGCAAGCACAAATAGGTGAGTACACACCTGACTCCACCACAACTCTCCCCACACACCTGACTCCACCAAGACGGGTCTCATATATGACTACTGACGTCACAGGGTCGTATAAAACACACACACATGCTAATGGACTGATAGCCTTGATTCCCAGGACAATAGACGACCATCAAACACTTAATCCTCTAAATTACCGACACGTGAACAACGACTGGTTGGAGCTCGGGAGGCGGGGGGAGCTAGGAGGGGGCTAGGGGGGGAATGAATGGGGCTAAGGGAGGTCTGAAATGAAAGGAAAAACTCAATGAAAACCTAACCCTACAGTAGATAATTCTCAGATGAAATATTGACCAGAAATCCCTCCAATAATAAATGATTAAAAAAGTGTATGTAAATGAATTGCTAATACAATATAGCTCCTTATACAGAACAACATGTGTGGAAGCATCGGAATGTATACAGATGAATGCTACATCTATAGACATCCATATATGGTGAAACCTCTCGCATGAAGAAGAAACCTCATGTGAAGAACCTCTCACACTCAGAGCTCCCTGACAAGAGAGAGCAAGCTTAGCTTAGCTTAGCTTAGCTTCCGTTTCTAAACTTTCCCTTCACCTGTGCCTCTCCATTCTCTCGGGTGATCCTGATCCTGAATTTATATATTTAAAAAAAAAAATCTTACCAAATGATAAAGCTATCTATTTCAATTATGTATGAGTAAATTTTTTTTTAATTTGAGTTAAAACTAACGTAGATATATGACCTAACCTAACCAGCCTTAAACTAACATAACTAAGTCAATACTTTCAAGTTCCTAATATAATAATAATCATTCACATAAACCAACTGGAAACAATATTTTGAAAAATAAAGAAAATCACTCGGCCTATTAGACAAATCGAGCCTTGCATAGCAGGCCGAGAAGTGCGTTCTGGCTACTAGGTACAACATTATATATATATTGTGACGATAATCTCTTTCAAGAGAGATTGAGCCTGCTCTTCCCTCCAAACTACGTCCCAGTAACAACTAATATAGAAGATATATCCAACAAATACAACAACGTTTTGCCCAGAGAGCAAAACGTATCCAGCACCGGCGCACCTGCTCGCCTCCGCCACCGTGAACCGGCAAACTGCTTGTCCATCGCCTGCCTGTCGCTGATTGGCTGGTGCCCGTCGCACCTGCCCCACCACCCGCCACACGAGCTGATGTCTGGGCCACCGCGACCTAGGGAAGGCAGAATATATCGTGCTCCACACAAGTTGACACGTCTCATTGGTAGACTAAGCCTTGGCTTACGTGTACTAAGGGAGGTGGCAGCTTGAAACCAATATTCCTGCACTAATTTAATTTACTTTGCTATTATTCACTTGTCTTAACGTAACTTTTCATTTGCCAGTGATTATTCTTATTATTTTGTTTGTTGATTTACCTGTTACATTTTTTATGCCCAATTTTATTCATGTTTTGCTTTTCTAACGTAATTAAAATTTCATTGTTAAATTTACTTGTGTTTTGTGTGTCTTCCCATTACCTTACCACAGACGAAAGTTCCAGCTTTTCTCTTTTTTTTTCTTTATGTGACGAGGCCATGCCCCTAGCTTTTGAAACAGCCGAACACCAACACGTTACCGTCACAATAAATATATATATATATATATATATATATATATATATATATATATATATATATATATATATATATACACACACTAGCCATACCCGGCCACTACAGAGCCAACCTCCTGCCTCTCTTCCCTATTCATTGGTTCCCTTCATCTCCTCTGACCTCGTTTCCGACCATCACAAGTCCCAACCTTCGACCCAGTTCCTGAGCACTAAATTCCCCTCAGCAGGGAGTGGGGTGGGGGGGGGGGTTGAGGGGAAGGGGGGGGGAACTGTAGGGAAACACAGGGCGTGAGAGTGATAGAGATTGAGGTGGATTTGGGTGGAATTAGTGTCAAGGGAAGCTGGGAGGGGAAACAGGAGGGGGAAGAGGAGGGGGGATGGGATGGGAAGGGCGTGTGAAGGGCACAAAGAATGGAGGGAGGGGCGTGAGCATTGAGGGGTGAAGAGAGTGTAGAAGAGGGGAGGCGACTGACTGGTGGAGAAGGTTTACCAGTCACTGCTGACGCTCAGGAGTGTTGGAGATTGGTGGTGTTATTGTGGAGGGGAGGGGGGGGGGAGGAAGAGGTGGGGGGGGGAATGGAAGAGGAAGAGAAAAGAGAAGGACGACACGACGCACTAATTACCTACCACGGTAGTTTACTATAAAGTCGTAAAAACGGGGTCGATGGTGTTTGTGACTAGGACTGGGAAGGCAGAGGGTGGTCAATATTGCCAGTGGATGAGGGTAGAGGGTGGTCAATATTGCCAGTGGATGAGGGTAGAGGGTGGTCAATATTGCCAGTGGATGAGGGCAGAGGGTGGTCAATATTGCCAGTGGATGAGGGTAGAGGGTGGTCAATATTGCCAGTGGATGAGGGCAGAGGGTGGTCAATATTGCCAGTGGATGAGGGTAGAGGGTGGTCAATATTGCCAGTGGATGAGGGTAGAGGGTGGTCAATATAGTCACTGGATGAGGGCAGAGGGTGGTCAATATAGTCACTGGATGAGGGTAGAGGGTGGTCAATATTGCCAGTGGATGAGGGTAGAGGGTGGTCAATATTGCCAGTGGATGAGGGCAGAGGGTGGTCAATATTGCCAGTGGATGAGGGTAGAGGGTGGTCAATATTGCCAGTGGATGAGGGTAGAGGGTGGTCAATATAGTCACTGGATGAGGGCAGAGGGTGGTCAATATTGCCAGTGGATGAGGGTAGAGGGTGGTCAATATTGCCAGTGGATGAGGGTAGAGGGTGGTCAATATAGTCACTGGATGAGGGCAGAGGGTGGTCAATATTGCCAGTGGATGAGGGCAGAGGGTGGTCAATATAGTCACTGGATGAGGGTAGAGGGTGGTCAATATTGCCAGTGGATGAGGGTAGAGGGTGGTCAATATTGCCAGTGGATGAGGGCAGAGGGTGGTCAATATTGCCAGTGGATGAGGGCAGAGGGTGGTCAATATTGCCAGTGGATGAGGGTAGAGGGTGGTCAATATTGCCAGTGGATGAGGGTAGAGGGTGGTCAATATTGCCAGTGGATGAGGGTAGAGGGTGGTCAATATAGTCACTGGATGAGGGTAGAGGGTGGTCAATATTGCCAGTGGATGAGGGTAGAGGGTGGTCAATATAGTCACTGGATGAGGGAGAGGCTATGAACCTAAGACTACTGTTGGGTGAATGTTCCCGCCAAGGTTAAAGAATCTCCCCAGTTTGTGTAAGACAGTTTCTGGTTTGTTGGTCACTAATGTGAGCTTGATTCCTGCTCCATTAATCTTGACTTCCAGGATGCTGGCAACTTTCTTATGCTGGATAGTGGAGGTTTGATTGTCTTGGATAACATTGGATAGTCAATTGTTCTGTCGTGGGCGGTGGTGGACCCTCTACCCACACCGTGGGCGGTGGTGGACCCCCCTACCCACACCGTGGGCGGTGGTGGACCCTCTACCCACACCGTGGGCGGTGGTGGACCCTCTACCCACACCGTGGGCGGTGATGGACCCCCCCCCCTACCCACACCGTGGGCGGTGGTGGACCCTCTACCCACACCGTGGGCGGTGGTGGGGCCCCCTGCCCACATTTGCTCTAACAGTCCCTGTGACAGGTATTTGAGTGAGAAACAAGGCTCCTGTCAGTTAAGGTTCACATCGTTGGTTGAGGCTTTTAGGGTGGGCGGGCCTCTACCCTGGGGGGGGGGGGGGGGGGAAGGACTAGAGCCCCCGAGCACAACCGCTACGACGACTGGTCTATGCCTATATTTCACCTAGTTGTGCTTGCGGGGGTTGAGCTCTGCTCTTTCGGCCCGCCTCTCAACTGTCAATCAACTGTTTCTACTACCAATTCCTCCCCCCCCCCCCCCACACACACACCCCAAGAAGCAGCCCGTGACAGCTGACTAACTCCCAGGTACCTATTTACTGCTAGGTAACAGGGGCATAGGGTGAAAGAAACTCGGCCCATCGTTTCTCGTCGGCGCCCGGGATCGAACTCGATACCACAGGATCACGTGTCCAGCGTGCTGTCCGCTCGGCCGGCCGGCTATGAGGCAGGCTTCTCTGCTCCTGGCTGCTGTGGTAGTCGGAGTTGCGTCTCCTGCAATAATTTGGGGGTACAGGGAGGGGCCAGCAGAAGTAAGGCGGACCCAGGAACTAAAGCCCGCCCCTGCAGATACATATAGGTGAGTACATTGGAGCACACACAGACACACACACACATGTGCAGACACACAGAGCGACGCACACATGTGCAGACAGAGCGACGCACACATGTGCAGACACACAGAGCGACGCACACATGTGCAGACACACACAGCGACGCACACATGTGCAGACACACAGAGCGACGCACACACGTGCAGATACACAGAGCGACGCACACATGTGCAGACACACACAGCGACGCACACATGTGCTGACACACACAGCGACGCACATGTGCGTGTGCACACAGCCACACACACGTGCGTGCGCAAGAGGGCCGTGACGTCACGCACAATTATCGGAACATGAAGGTGTCCACTTAGGGCGGGAGGGCTGGGGGAGGGCAGGGCACAAGGGCGTTACCCACGCGCCCTCCCTCACCCCACCCTCAACCCTCTCCCAGCTTACCTTAAGGGCGAAATTCCACCGAACATTGCAAGATGGAGAGGGCACTTGCCTCTTTATGGCTCTCGAATTGACATGGATATCTGAAAGATGACTGACTGACATGTTTTGGGGGGATCACAGTGCTTTGGTGGGCGGGGGGGGTGGGAAGGGGGGGTGGGAGGGAGAGGGGGAGAGGCGTGAAAATATATTAATTGGTCAGAATTTCAGGCGGCAGCAGCAGAGGCAACAGCAGCAGCAGCAACAGCAGAAGCAGCAGCAGCAGCAGAGAGGCCAGCAGAGGGAGCCCCACTAGACAAAGGGGAAGGAGAGGGAGGCAAGGCTTGGGAGGCCGCCTCCACTCAACTATGTAAATCTTGTCTGATCCTCTCGGGGACACTGCCCCCCCCCCCCCCTCCCCTACAGGGCGGGGGGTGAGGGGAGATGGAGAGAGAGAGAGAGAGAGAGAGAGAGAGAGAGAGAGAGAGAGAGAGAGAGAGAGAGAGAGAGAGAGAGAGAGAGAGAGAGAGAGAGAGAGAGAGAGAGAGGGGAAAGGGTAGGGAAGATTGCACTCTTACCTTCACATACAGAAAGGAAGAAATGCCAACTGCTGAAAGACTCATCAACCACCAACCTATCGCGGGTCATATTGCCGGCTGAGATAACACAAGCCATGATGATAACTAGACTCAACATGGCAAAATCGGACAGGCTTGCAAATGGGTGGTAAACACCTAGACTTCACAGATGAAACTGACATTTTTAGACATGAAGTTGACAATGAAGTGCGTGAACTAGCCCAAAAGGCAGCTAGGAAGGAAACTTACAGCCCTACGGTGCATCCCACACCTCGACAGTAAGGGCTGTTAAACCTTATATGAAGCACAAGTTCGCTTTCATCTTGAGTATGCACCCCCCTCGCCTGGACTGTCTGCCCTCCATCATTCATCAAGACTTTTGGACAAGGACACCATTCTCAAAGTTCTGCACCTGGCCCTACTTCGTGGACAACCAGGGGGGTTGGCACACGTAACATTAGGCTATCTATGGCTAACAGTCTCATGCTAGAAGTGCTTTTCTCAAGAACATCACTCCATCAGCAATCATTCATTCCTAGGCTTCGTTCACCTTTCCTTCCCAACAGGAAAATGTTCCCTCAAGTTTAAACGCAATGATGCATATAATAAGCTCATGAGATAAATGGGTCTTTAGGAGCAGGTTTAAAATGTGCTGTGTGTGTGTGTGTGTGTGTGTGTGTGTGTGTGTGTGTGTGTGTGTGTGTGTGTGTGTGTGTGTGTGTGTGTGTGTGTGTGTGTGTGTGAGTGTGAGAGTGTGAGAGACAGAGAGGAGAGATTATAGGGAGCTAGGGCAAGAACATGAGAAAAGTTGGAAAGCCGACACCTCTTTACACCCAACCCTTCCCTATCTGAAGTGTTGTTGTCGTTGTGGGGGAGCGCCGCCTCCCCCAGCCACCCATTAACCTCTCCCATCACCACCACCATCTGTCACACAGGGCGCCCCTCCTCCCCCAGCCAACAATCACCTCATTAAAACACACACTTTAAGTCACCAACTCTATTGTTACTTTACACAGTCCAAGGGGGTTAGTGAAGGGGAAGGAGAAGATGTGATGGAAGGGGAAGGCATGTGGGAAGGGTGAAGGGATGAGGGAAGGGGGGGGGGGACGTACTAGAGGTCCTCCCCCACACTAGAGGTCCTCCCCCACACTAGAGGCCCTCCCCCACACTAGAGGTCCTCCGCCACACTAGAGACCACATCACCTTAGCCACACAAGAGGCCACAACCACAACCATTTACACGGGGTACATATTAACTACCCTAAGTCCAGGAGCACAAACTACCCACCTGGGAGGAGCCCCGAGGCCGCCCTGTGATTAACGACCCCTGGGGAGCACCCACCTGATGACCCCCCCCCCTCACCCCCCCACCACACACACGCTCGCTCTGTAATTAATTAACAGGGGTAATTGTCCTATTTACTTCCGGTTCCATTAAGTTTATAATTAATGAGGGATTGGCGAGTAACGTGCGGCAGGGTGGTGGTGGTGGAGGCTGGTGGGTGGTGGTGACTGGTGGTGGTCGTGACTGGTGGGTGGTGGTGGAGGCTGGTGGGTGGTGGTGACTGGTGGTGGTGGAGACTGGTGGGTGGTGGTGACTGGTGGTGGTGGAGACTGGTGGGTGGTGGTGACTGGTGGGTGGTGGTGGGTGGTGGTGGTGGAGGCTGGTGGGTGGTGGTGGAGACTGGTGGATGGTGGAGACTGGTGACTGGTGGGTGGTGGAGGCGTCAGCAACCTCAGGTAGCCGCAGTAATTAGTGAGGATTCACAAAGTGATGACCCAGGTAAATAAACTAACCTGGCAATGTTGCTCACATCTAATTGATACTTGCACGTACACTGTTACGGCCACTTTGGGCGAGTAACCGGGTTCTTGCTGTTAATATATCTTATAACCTCTTCTTCCTTATCGTATCCCAAGTTGGTCGTAAGTTCTCAACAACTGGCTGTGGCAAGTAGTAGTGCAAAGAATAATGATGGGGGAGAGAGATAAATAATATGTAATTACTCCCTCACCAATATATTAACGCTTTCGCCACTATATATATTATATGAAAGTATTACGACACATATTTACACCGTCACTTTACCTCAGGACACTCCATAGATCAGCAGTGTTCATTAACTCCACACTCAATGGCAATCATCGGCGTTGATGTCGATACGCCACCCACCAGAGGTCATCATCCTTCTAACTGAGGCAGGAAACAGGAGCCTTTCGCTGACGCCACACCACCGCCAACAGATGGCGTTGTCTGCGTCGCACCTAGTACCTGGGAATTGGAGTGCAGGTCCATAAATGGCGTCGAAATCGCCACTCCACACTACAGCAGTGGTGTCGATACCGTAACATACACACACGTACATGCATACACACACACACACACACGCACATATTTACAGTGTCGCTTTACCTCAGGACTCTCCATAGATCAGCAGTGTTCATTAACTCCACATGAAGCAAGTCCACACGTTTGGGAAGGCAGGTTATTCAAATAGAACATTTACAGATTCCTCAACAAAAGCCAAGAGTTCCTCTCAGGTTCCTCAGCCCTCTGTCGTCTCAGATGTCTCAACGACGTCACACCGTCACCAGCTGATCCATGACATCAGGCATGTCCTTGGGCTATCCCCCCCCCCCCTGCAATATCCTTGGTGATGTTGCGGATCATTCACTAAGCTCCTTTGCAATGAAGTTTTTGGGCATCCTCATCCCTTCGAGAGCGCTAAGGAACGCGTCCTTGTGTTGCTTCACCAGGTTGTGCACGTAGCGTCACTGGTTAGTCACGTTAGTCACAGTTCATTCACGGAATGACCGATAAAATGATCACCAGCCTTGCTCACAGGCGAAAAGTTAATAGTCACTCTTACCAGTCGTCCTGTTGAATGCTACCAGCCTCTTCTCTCCTGTCTTCTGGAGATCAACTTCTCAGCAAACGACCTACGACTCTTGACTTCGTCGGGACTGGATCGTGGACTTGATGATTGCTCTCATCAACTTGATCCACTGACGCCATAGGGTGTCTATCCTTCCTTTGCTCTGACTAAAGGTTTTCCGTTAAACACCTAATCCCTTCAAGTTCTTCTCACCGTTCTGCCGTATCCAAAAGGATTCCAGCCGCTTCTCTTGCGGTCAAAGTACTGTTGCTCTCTTCGTTGGCTCAACTAATCACTTGCCCGAAACACTATGTGTACTAGTGGCTTTAGATATTGTATGTACTACCACTATCTTTAAATTCCAACATTATGTTTGTAACTCATCTTCAATGTACGTACCTTTACCTGAATAAAAAATCTAAATCTAAATTGTCTACATAAACCAGAAGTAATTTGTCTGAACAGCCGGTTACCGTTTTCAGAAATGTGAGCAGGTTAGCGAGGCAGGATCTACTGTTAACAAACCCATGTTGCGTTGATTTTACAAGATTGTTCTCCATGTGAGATGGTGAATGATTACCTCCCTGAGGAGTCTCTCCATGAGCTTACAGATGTGTGATGTCAGGCTGATCGTCAGGCTGATCGGCCGAAACTTTTCTGCCAAGCTCTTTCTGACTTTTTGGAAAACAGGGAGTGACATTTGCATATTTCCAATCTAGGGAAACTATTCCTTGGTCCAGGGATTTTGTGAAAAGGAGTTTCAGCGGTTTGTATAGAGCATCTGCCAGTTCCTTTATGACTTTTGTGGGAACCGACCTGTGAGATTTATATTTATTTAATTTATATGAATATATATAGAATTTATATTTACGTTAATTTATATACTTCGATAGCAATTTGTATAATGATAAGTGGACTGTATTTCTGCAATAATCTTATAATCTCACAAATCGATCCTCTACACATTAGGGGGGGTTTATATTTATATATATGCAGCCAATCAAACTACAGTATCTACATACATTGAAGAGGTTCCTTATCTTATAGTACAGCAGGCTAGTCCACCAGGTATAACTAGGGTGTAGACACCAAATTATCCTCTTTGAGGTAGCTTCCATATCACCCAGTAACTGGTGCACAAATCTTGCTTCCTCGTCTTGACCTGTCAAAAGTGCGCTAGCTGTGAAGCCAGAATCCTATATATGACAAGTATTTCAGAGAAAACTGTACATGGAACATGAAGACCTGGCTTAATTACCTTTAGTTTGAGGCTTCCACGTGATCTAACCGGTTCACCCTATATCCTGACATTAATGGCCATAAATGAATGATAAACGGGTTTCGGAAAGAACACTTAACTTGAATTGTAGACATCGTGTTGGAGATGGTACCTTTGGTTTCCATAACACTACGTCCAAGTAAAATTAACAGGAGCCGAATTTGCTCCCGTGTGAGCCTCTGGTCTCGTTAAACAATGGCTGTTTAACACTCCATACTATTGACGTTACTGGCCGACATTGTCCAGATATGATAGGAGCTAAATTTGCTCCACACGTCTCGGAGGTGACACAACAAAGCCTGCCCCCCTTCCTCCTTGACGCCTGGCCTACTTTGTCCAGATTTCAGAAAGTGATAGAAGGGTCACATTTACTCTACTTTAACATTGATAATTAAGTTAATTTATATAAGATGTTTTATGATGGTAAAGTCCAAAGACTAATGTATTTAAGAATAATTCCCACCATAATAGGTGGTGAATTATAATAGTGTGTGGTGATGATATCCCGTTTTCTTTAGACGGTAATTCCACTACAAGTTACGTTTTCTATGGGTTACTTGTTTATACAATACAGCTATTATCTGTATGATATATTAAATGGTGTCGGATTTTCCGACAACTTTGGATTGAATTCCATCCACACCTGGGGCTTTTGAGTCTTTTAGTTTGTCAATGTTCTTCCTGATTGTGTCGCATGTCATGGGTATATTCCTTAATTTATTCTCTTCACCTCCTTCAAACACTTGTACTCACCTAGTTGTGTTTGCGGGGGTTGAGCTCTGGCTCTTTGGTCCCGCACACTTGTGTGTGTGGTGGTGGGTATGTGGGCCTGCGGGCCGCTCCACGCAACAGCCTAGTGGACCAAACTCTCACAAGTCAAGCCTGGCCTCGGGCCGGGCTTGAGGAGTAGAAGAACTCCCAGAACCCCATCAACCAGGTATCAACCAGGTATCATCCAATCTTTCTAGTGTGAACACTGATGTAAAGTATTCATTCAGAGTGTTTGCTGTCCTTTATCATCCAATATAATTTGCTTAGTCTCATCTTTTAAGGATTCCCCAGTCCTTAGTTTTGGTTTAACTTGATATATATGCATAGAATGATTTTGGATCTTCCTTTACCTTTTAGGCAAGTTTTCCTTCGTAGTTTCTTTTGATTAATCTGATTTCCTGCGTAGCTGAGTTTTATGCCCTTTTATATATCTCATAATCTATAATAATAACAGTATAATGGAAAGATTAAGATATATATTCTACTGCCTGTTTAATAAATAACTAATACACCAATATAGAACTCTTAAAACCAGCCAGAGGCATAGATGTTAGTGTCGTACCTTTGGCAGCGCTGAAGAAGACTCGTTCTCACGCTCCAAACCTTAGCAATTGGCCAGTTATTAATGACCAATTGCAGGCTGCTGCAACCCTGCAACAGCTATACTTGTTCTCCCAAACACCAACTCAGACATAGCGAAGATGAATAATTCATCACAACCCTTAATATTAGAGTTTTACATAAAAATGTCAGAGGTCATACCAGAGAGGGATGGGTAGACTGCATATTCCTCGACTGTCAGGATTTATTTGATATTGTCCCACGCAAGAGACTCGCGTGCAACCTGGAGCAGCCGGCTGGCATATCCGGCCTGTTGAAGCCAGTTAGGGAGTACCTCCCAGGAAGGAAACAAAGACTAACCTTGTGAGATGTTTTCAAGAGAGAACTTGATAAACACCTCCAAAGGATACCTGATCAACAAGGCAGAGATTCATACGTCAGGCAGCGAGCAGCCATGTCCAACAGCCTGGTTGACCAGTTCAGCAACCAGGAGGCCTGGTCGGGGACAGGGCCGCCGGGACATTGGGTACCGAAAGCATTGCAAGATAACAAGATAAGGAGCGATAGAGGAGAGAGAGAGAGAGAGAGAGAGAGAGAGAGAGAGAGAGAGAGAGAGAGAGAGAGAGAGAGAGAGAGAGAGAGAGAGAGAGAGAGAGAGAGAGAGAGAGAGAGAGGTTCCGAGTTCAATACCACATGATCACAACGACGTTTTCTGATGAAAAAAATCTTTGTCATGAACCAGGACATAGAGTAATATTACACAGCCATGGGGGAGGCTCAGTACACAGCCATGGAGGGGGGCTCAGTACACAGCCATGGAGGGGGGCTCAGTACACAGCCATGGGGGAGGCTCAGTATACAGCCAGGGGGTGGGGGGGGAGGCTCAGTACACAGCCATGGGAGAGGCTCAGTACACAGCCATGGAGGGGAGGCTCAGTACACAGCCATGGGGGGGGGGGCTCAGTACACAGCCATGGAGAGGGGGCTCAGTACACAGCCATGGGGGGGGCTCAGTACACAGCCATGGAGGGGGGCTCAGTACACAGCCATGGGGGAGGCTCAGTATACAGCCAGGGGGTGGGGGGGAGGCTCAGTACACAGCCATGGAGGGGAGGCTCAGTACACAGCCATGGAGGGGAGGCTCAGTACACAGCCATGGGGGGGGGCTCAGTACACAGCCATGGAGAGGGGGCTCAGTACACAGCCATGGGGGGGGGCTCAGTACACAGCCATGGAGGGGAGGCTCAGTACACAGCCATGGAGGGGAGGCTCAGTACACAGCCATGGAGGGGAGGCTCAGTACACAGCCATGGGGGGGGGGAGGCTCAGTACACAGCCATGGAGGGGAGGCTCAGTACACAGCCATGGGGGGGAGGCTCAGTACACAGCCATGGGGGGGCTCAGTACACAGCCATGGAGGGGAGGCTCAGTACACAGCCATGGAGGGGAGGCTCAGTACACAGCCATGGGGGGGGGGGGGAGAGGCTCAGTACACAGCCATGGGGGGGAGGCTCAGTACACAGCCATGGGGGGGCTCAGTACACAGCCATGGAGGGGAGGCTCAGTACACAGCCATGGAGGGGAGGCTCAGTACACAGCCATGGGGGGGGGGGAGAGGCTCAGTACACAGCCATGGGGGGGAGGCTCAGTACACAGCCATGGAGGGGAGGCTCAGTACACAGCCATGGAGGGGAGGCTCAGTACACAGCCATGGGGGGGGGAGGCTCAGTACACAGCCATGGGGGGGAGGCTCAGTACACAGCCAGGGAGGGGAGGCTCAGTACACAGCCATGGGGGGGAAGAGGCTCAGTACACAGCCAGGGAGGGGAGGCTCAGTACACAGCCATGGGGGGGAGGCTCAGTACACAGCCATGGAGGGGAGGCTCAGTACACAGCCATGGGGGGGGGAGGCTCAGTACACAGCCAGGGAGGGGGGGGCTCAGTACATAGCCAGGGGGGGCTCAGTACACAGCCAGGGGGGGTGGCTCAGTACACAGCCAGGGAGGGGGGGGCTCAGTACATAGCCAGGGGGGGGCTCAGTACACAGCCAGGGGGGAGGCTCAGTACACAGCCAGGAAGGGGGGGGCTCAGTACATAGCCAGGGGGGGGGCTCAGTACACAGCCAGGGGGGGGGGCTCAGTACACAGCCAGGGAGGGGGGCTCAGTACACAGCCAGGGGGGGGTGGCTCAGTACACAGCCAGGGGGGTGGCTCAGTACACAGCCAGGGGGTGGGGGGGGCTCAGTACACAGCCAGGGGGGGGTGGCTCAGTACACAGCCAGAGGGGGGGCTCAGTACACAGCCAGAGGGGGGGGGGGCTCAGTACACAGCCAGGGGGGGCTCAGTACACAGCCAGGGGGGGTGGGCTCAGTACACAGCCAGAGGGGGGGCTCAGTACACAGCCAGGGGGGGGGGGCTCAGTACACAGCCAGGGGGTGGGGTGGGCTCAGTACACAGCCAGGGGGGGTGGCTCAGTACACAGCCAGGGGGGGTGGGCTCAGTACACAGCCAGAGGGAGGAGGCTCAGTACACAGCCAGGGGGGGGCTCAGTACACAGCCAGGGGGGGGGCTCAGTACACAGCCAGGGGGGGGGGGGGGCTCAGTACACAGCCAGGGGGGGTGGCTCAGTACACAGCCAGGGGGGGTGGGCTCAGTACACAGCCAGAGGGAGGAGGCTCAGTACACAGCCAGGGGGGGCTCAGTACACAGCCAGGGGGGGGGCTCAGTACACAGCCAGGGGGGGCTCAGTACACAGCCAGGGGGGGGGGTGGGCTCAGTACACAGCCAGGGGGGGTGGGCTCAGTACACAGCCAGAGGGAGGAGGCTCAGTACACAGCCAGGGGGGGGGCTCAGTACACAGCCAGGGGGGGGGGGGCTCAGTACACAGCCAGGGGGGGGCTCAGTACACAGCCAGGGGGGGGGCTCAGTACACAGCCAGGGGGGGGGGCTCAGTACACAGCCAGGGGGGGCTCAGTACACAGCCAGGGGGGGCTCAGTACACAGCCAGGGGGGGGGGGCTCAGTACACAGCCAGGGGGGGGGCTCAGTACACAGCCAGGGGGGTGGGCTCAGTACACAGCCAGGGGGGTGGGCTCAGTACACAGCCAGAGGGAGGAGGCTCAGTACACAGCCAGGGGGGGGGCTCAGTACACAGCCAGGGGGGGGCTCAGTACACAGCCAGAGGGAGGAGGCTCAGTACACAGCCAGGGGGGGGGGCTCAGTACACAGCCAGGGGGGGGGGGCTCAGTACACAGCCAGAGGGAGGAGGCTCAGTACACAGCCGGGGGGGGGGGCTCAGTACACAGCCAGGGGGGGGTGGGCTCAGTACACAGCCAGGGGGGGTGGGCTCAGTACACAGCCAGAGGGAGGAGGCTCAGTACACAGCCAGGGGGGGGCTCAGTACACAGCCAGGGGGGGGCTCAGTACACAGCCAGAGGGAGGAGGCTCAGTACACAGCCAGGGGGGGGGGGGCTCAGTACACAGCCAGGGGGGGGGCTCAGTACACAGGCAACTGAGCAGTGGCAGCAGAAACAATTAACATTTAATTGTTCCAAATGGCCATCGGCAGCAATTAACCCCATTATGTAAAATGTGTATAATATTTTCCCGGGAATATTCCCCTGAGGTTAATAATACTTCAACTCTGGTTCATGTCCCAGCTGGTCCACGGGAGAGGTGGGTCATGTCCACCAGCTGGTCCACGGGACAGGTGGGTCATGTCCACCAGATGGTCCACGGGAGAGGTGGGTCATGTCCTCCAGCTGGTCCACGGGAGAGGTGGGTCATGTCCTCCAGCTGGTCCACGGGAGAGGTGGGTCATGTCCACCAGCTGGTCCACGGGAGAGGTGGTTCATGTCCCAGCTGGTCCACGGGACAGGTGGGTCATGTCCACCAGCTGGTCCACGGGAGAGGTGGTTCATGTCCCAGCTGGTCCACGGGACAGGTGGGTCATGTCCCAGCTGGTCCACGGGACAGGTGGTTCATGTCCCAGCTGGTCCACGGGACAGGTGGGTCATGTCCCAGCTGGTCCACGGGACAGGTGGGTCATGTCCTCCAGCTGGTCCACGGGACAGGTGGTTCATGTCCACCAGCTGGGTCATATATATATATATATATATATATATATATATATATATATATATATATATATATATATATATATATATATATATATATATATATATATATATTAGTATATTTTGGTAGCAGTCTTTCCTGTAGACATATATTATTAAATATGACCGAAAAAGTAAGATTAATAATTCTAACACGAATTTTCTCAATCTTTCGTACATTACGCTTCACTGTTGGAGGTAAATCAAAAATCACTTCTCCAAAATTCATTTTTATTTCTAGTCTGACGCGACACGGGCGCGTTTCGTAAAACTTATTACATTTTCAAAGACTTCACAAATACACAACTGATTAGAACTTACGTCTCTCTGATATTATATCTACATTTGAGTGAGGTGGGAAGGATGATGCGGCATTAACACAAGACAGAACAGGGGATATTAATAGGGTATTAAAAGTATCAACACAAGACAGAACAGAAAACAATGGGTATTGAATAGAAGTGTTTGTAGAAAGCCTATTGGTCCATATTTCTTGATGCTTCTTTATTGGAGCGGAGTCTTGAGGTGGGTAGAATATAGTTGTGCAATAATTGGCTGTTGATTGCTGGTGTTGACTTCTTGATGTGTAGTGCCTCGCAAACGTCAAGCCGCCTGCTATCGCTGTATCTATCGATGATTTCTGTGTTGTTTACTAGGATTTCTCTGGCGATGGTTTGGTTATGGGAAGAGATTATATGTTCCTTAATAGAGCCCTGTTGCTTATGCATCGTTAAACGCCTAGAAAGAGATGTTGTTGTCTTGCCTATATACTGGTTTTTTTGGAGCTTACAGTCCCCAAGTGGGCATTTGAAGGCATAGACAACGTTAGTCTCTTTTAAAGCGTTCTGTTTTGTGTCTGGAGAGTTTCTCATGAGTAGGCTGGCCGTTTTTCTGGTTTTATAGTAAATCGTCAGTTGTATCCTCTGATTTTTGTCTGTAGGGATAACGTTTCTATTAACAATATCTTTCAGGACCCTTTCCTCCGTTTTATGAGCTGTGGAAAAGAAGTTCCTGTAAAATAGTCTAATAGGGGGTATAGGTGTTGTGTTAGTTGTCTCTTCAGAGGTTGCATGGCTTTTCACTTTCCTTCTTATGATGTCTTCGATGAAACCATTGGAGAAGCCGTTATTGACTAGAACCTGCCTTACCCTACAGAGTTCTTCGTCGACTTGCTTCCATTCTGAGCTGTGGCTGAGAGCACGGTCGACGTATGCGTTAACAACACTCCTCTTGTACCTGTCGGGGTAGTCGCTGTTGGCATTTAGGCACATTCCTATGTTTGTTTCCTTAGTGTAGACTGCAGTGTGGAAACCTCCGCCCTTTTCCATGACTGTTACATCTAGAAAAGGCAGCTTCCCATCCTTTTCCGTCTCGTAAGTGAAACGCAGCACGGAACTCTGCTCAAATGCCTCCTTCAGCTCCTGCAGATGTCTGACATCAGGTACCTGTGTACCTGATGTCGGTTTGAACTTGAAACCGGCCATATACTGCAGGTATGTTGACGACATTTTTACACAGGTACCTGATGTCAGACATCTGCAGGAGCTGAAGGAGGCATTTGAGCAGAGTTCCGTGCTGCGTTTCACTTACGAGACGGAAAAGGATGGGAAGCTGCCTTTTCTAGATGTAACAGTCATGGAAAAGGGCGGAGGTTTCCACACTGCAGTCTACACTAAGGAAACAAACATAGGAATGTGCCTAAATGCCAACAGCGACTGCCCCGACAGGTACAAGAGGAGTGTTGTTAACGCATACGTCGACCGTGCTCTCAGCCACAGCTCAGAATGGAAGCAAGTCGACGAAGAACTCTGTAGGGTAAGGCAGGTTCTAGTCAATAACGGCTTCTCCAATGGTTTCATCGAAGACATCATAAGAAGGAAAGTGAAAAGCCATGCAACCTCTGAAGAGACAACTAACACAACACCTATACCCCCTATTAGACTATTTTACAGGAACTTCTTTTCCACAGCTCATAAAACGGAGGAAAGGGTCCTGAAAGATATTGTTAATAGAAACGTTATCCCTACAGACAAAAATCAGAGGATACAACTGACGATTTACTATAAAACCAGAAAAACGGCCAGCCTACTCATGAGAAACTCTCCAGACACAAAACAGAACGCTTTAAAAGAGACTAACGTCGTCTATGCCTTCAAATGCCCACTTGGGGACTGTAAGTTCCAAAAAACCCAGTATATAGGCAAGACAACAACATCTCTTTCTAGGCGTTTAACGATGCATAAGCAACAGGGCTCTATTAAGGAACATATAATCTCTTCCCATAACCAAACCATCGCCAGAGAAATCCTAGTAAACAACACAGAAATCATCGATAGATACAGCGATAGCAGGCGGCTTGACGTTTGCGAGGCACTACACATCAAGAAGTCAACACCAGCAATCAACAGCCAATTATTGCACAACTATATTCTACCCACCTCAAGACTCCGCTCCAATATAGAAGCATCAAGAAATATGGACCAATAGGCTTTCTACAAACACTTCTATTCAATACCCATTGTTTTCTGTTCTGTCTTGTGTTGATACTTTTAATACCCTATTAATATCCCCTGTTCTGTCTTGTGTTAATGCCACATCATCCTTCCCACCTCACTCAAATGTAGATATAATATCAGAGAGACGTAAGTTCTAATCAGTTGTGTATTTGTGAAGTCTTTGAAAATGTAATAAGTTTTACGAAACGCGCCCGTGTCGCGTCAGACTAGAAATAAAAATGAATTTTGGAGAAGTGATTTTTGATTTACCTCCAACAGTGAAGCGTAATGTACGAAAGATTGAGAAAATTCGTGTTAGAATTATTAATCTTACTTTTTCGGTCATATTTAATAATATATATATATATATATATATATATATATATATATATATATATATATATATATATATATACACACACCTCACCTGGATATGCTGCCAAACCACTGCTTCCCGGGAGAACTAAAATCTGGTTTATATATGTAATCCGTTATTGAATTTAAATTAAAAACAAAACGACATCGACCTTGCCAGGATTCGAACCTGGAATCTTCTGATCCGTAGTCAGACGCGTTATCCGTTGCGCCACAAGGCCTGTATGAGCGTCAAGAACCCTCTTTCTTATTTATTCCTTTTTTAAGGCTACATTTAGTGGCGGGTTTTTAAAGTTTAATTTGATTTTCGTATTATTAATAAGGGTTTATGCATTAGACGGTGAAGGGGGAAATATATGGGCATGGCTTCTTTCACTCTGCTGCCCATGTTCACCTAGCAGTAAATAGGTACCTGGGAGTTAGACAGCTGCTACGGGCTGCTTCCTGGGAGGAAGGAGGCCTGGTCGAGAACCGGGCCGCGGGGACGCTAAGCCCCCGAAGTCATCTCAAGATAACCTCAAGATAACCTTAGTTGGGGTGACAGGTGCCCTTGTATACGATACATGAGTCGATTAAGAACAATACGTTCAAGCACTTACAAACACACGATGTTAGAGATATGGGTCTATAATTATCTGAGTGTGGCTTGGGGGATGGGAACAATGACACTCTTTGTCCAAGCATCAGGTAACACTCCTTCACTTAAACTCATTCTGTGTTTACTATTTGTGTCTGCAGAATCGACCTATTAGCTCTTGAACCTCGCCTTTCTAATCAGTCTATTTTTCCTCTAATATAGCTACAACATATATTTCTAACACACACACACACACACAAAGGAAAAGCTTCAAAGGTTTGCCACCAGACTAGTACCCGAACTGAGGGGTATGAGCTTCGAGGAGAGACTACGGGAATTAAACCTCACGTTACTGGGAGACAGAAGAGTTAGATGGGATATGATCACCACATACAAGATTCTCAGAGGAATTGATATGGAGATAAAGACAGGCTATTTACCACAAGGGGCACACGCACTAGGGGACACAGGTGGAAATTGAGTGCCCAAATGAGCCATAGAGAAGTTAGAAAGATTTTTTTCAGTGTCAGAGTAGTTAGTAAATAGAATACATTAGGCAGTGATGTGGTGGAGGCTGACTCCATACACAGTTTCACATGTAGATTTGATAGAGCCGAATAGGCTCAGGAACTATACACAAATTGATTGACAGTTGAGAGGCGGGACCAAGGAGCCAGAGCTTAACCCCCTTGCAAGCACAACTAGATAAGTACACATCCCCCAGAAACAGCCCGTAGCAGCTGTCTAACTCTCAGGTACCTATTTACTGCTAGGTGAACAGAGCATTAGGGTGAATAAAACTCTGCCGATTTGTTTCCACCTCTGTCGGGAATCGAATACAGGCCCTTAGGACTACGACCCCCGAGCGCTATCCAATCAGCCGCGAGGCCCCGTGGACAAAACTCGTTCTGTACAACACTAATAGTGGATTACCTGGTACGTGTGAGACTAATCTCAGTAGACTGTAAGTAATACCGTCCTCTCCAGGAGCAGTTGATTTGCCCATCTTTAGTGCATGATTTAATCCCCATTCAGTTACATCATTAAGGTCCGACACGTCGATAGCTGTACAGGCAAGATTGATGGTTCGTTGTCTGTTGGGGCGTGTGTCATTAAGTTTGTTTTGTATGTTAATTGGGAGAGAATTAAAGCTGGATTTTCGTTTATACTTTGTAGGAACTCTTCCCAATGTTTATTCCGTATAACAAATTAATTACATCAAATCTACGCTGACGGGTCATCTAATCCTGTCAATGGCATGGCTGGTGCAGCATACACGGTAATTAGGAATAATGGCTTTCAACGTGGAAATGAATGAAAAGCGCGTATTGAGAACTATGCCTCTTCAACGCAAGCAGAGCTGACTGTCATTGTTATGGCGTTAAGATTCCTTGGACGAATGCAGCAGTGCAGATTCCGGTGCAGCAATTTGCACTGATTCAAGAACAGCACTACAAAGCCTTAGTAAAAATCGGGCAGAAAATCTTGTGATAGTCGCTGAAATCAAGAGACTTGTGAGGGTACTGACCAATTAGTTAAGTTTCTGTAGATCACAAAAAGAACAAATCAGTGAATCTGTATGATGGTACAATACGGTTGCTGTATGATGGTACAATACGGTTGCAGCTGGCGATCCCAATCATTACGGTCGAAGAGGAAGTGGAGGTCATATTTCGCACCTCTATTTGCCACAAGAAATTGCATATAGGTCATCTTGAGGTTATCTTGAGATGATTTCTGGGCTTTAGTGTCCCCGCGGCCCGGTCCTCGACCAGGCCTCCACCCCCAGGAAGCAGCCCATGACATCTGACTAACACCCAGGTACCTATTTTACTGCTAGGTAACAGGGGCATAGGGTGAAAGAAACTGCCCATTGTTTCTCGCCGGCGCCTGGGATCGAACCACAGGATCACAAGTCCAGCGTGCTGTCCGCTCGGCCGACCGGAGGTGGTAAGTGTTGCCCACTTCTGCTAGGCTTACGACCTGTTCCCCAACACACCCATGTGTCGTAGTAGGTAGTAACCGTGTCAACGAGATCTCTGGAGAAGGCTTCTACATACGTTATTGTGTAATCTTGATACCATTTTGAAATACAATTAGTAAAGTGGTCATGCAAGCCATATGGAATATTCATTTTCCGCGTCTGATGTTTATTAGGTACATCACACTGTACCTCATAGGAAGCAGAAACTGCATAGTGATCACTAACTAAGTGATTTACCAACGAACATTCCATGTTGACCGGACCACAGACTAGAAAATGAAGGGACGACGACGTTTCGGTCCGTCCTGGACCATTCTCAAGTCGATTGTGGATTGAACATTCTATATTGTCTTGCACAAGGTTTTACCCATTACATAATCGAGTCTGCCTCCCAATAAATGAATTTGGGTATCCGTGGTATACACGGTTAATGAACAAATCCACAAGGGCCGTGATGAGGGTTCGAATCTATGTCCGAGAGGATCCCAGCCTCGCCTTAAGGTTCGAACCCTCGTCACAGCCCTTGTGGATTTGTTCATTTGATGCATCACACTATTGTGATTTCTGTGTGTATACACAGTTAATCTGTTGTCATGAACATACTTGATAAATTTGCATCCATCACAGTTGTCAGTAATGTCTCCCAGCGTAATATGTCAAGCATTAAAATCTCCCATGTATATTATCCCATGATAGCCTAGATCCGGGAGCAATGTTACAATGAGTTTCTGACTTCTGACACATACGTTGAGGAATGACAAGTTTTTTCTTTATTATAAAACAACAATAAATACAATGAAAAGCTAGGTACCGAAGCACGTGTACAGTGTCACGTGCAAAGAGGAGCTTTGTGACCCACTGTCAACCATATTTAATAAATCAATAGAGTCAGGCAGAGTGCCAGAGTTTTGGAAAGTTGCTAATGTGATACCAGTTTTTAAGAAAGGAGATAGATCACTTGCGTCTAACTATCGACCAATTAGCCTAACGTCTATTGTGGGAAAGTTACTCGAATCTATAATAGCAAATAAAATTCGTCTTCATCTTGAAAAACATAAATTAATAATTGAGTCGCAACATGGTTTTATAAATGGCCGTTCATGTTTAACAAATTTGTTATCTTTTTATTCTAGCATTGTTGAGGCAGTTGATAGTGGTAAGGATTGCGATGTTGTATACCTTGACTTTAGCAAAGCTTTTGATACAGTGCCACATGAAAGACTGATTAAAAAAATAGAGTCTCATGGTATTGGGGGTGCTATATTAAGCTGGATTAGGGCATGGCTATACCAAAGGAAACAGAGAGTTAGTATAAATGGAATCAAGTCAGAGTGGGAAAATGTTGTAAGTGGAGTGCCTCAAGGCTCTGTCCTGGGACCTCTGTTGTTTATAATATATATAAATGATTTAGATTCAGGTTTGAGTAGCAACATTTGCAAATTTGCCGATGATACGAAAATCGGTAGGGAAATTAATTCGGAGGAGGACTCACTATCACTTCAAGTTGATCTAGATAGGGTTTTGAAATGGTCAAAGGATTGGCAGATGCAGTTTAATGCTGATAAATGTAAAGTTCTGAGGTTAGGTAATGATGATAGAGTTACAAGATACGAGCTAGATGGTGTTGTGATTGCGAAGTCGGATTGCGAAAGGGATCTGGGAGTTATGATTAGTAAGAATTTAAAACAAAAGGATCAATGCATAAATGTTCGTAATAAGGCAAATCGGACACTTGGATTTATTAATCGCAGCGTTAGTAACAAGACACCTGGTGTGGTTCTCAAGCTATATCTTGCTCTAGTTAGGCCCCATTTAGATTATGCAGTTCAGTTTTGGTCGCCATATTATAGAATGGATATAAATTCACTTGAACGTGTCCAGCGTAGGATGACTAAGTTAATTCCCCAAATTAGAAATCTTTCATATGAAGAAAGATTAACAAAGCTTAAGTTGCATTCACTGGAAAGGCGAAGAGTTAGGGGTGACATGATAGAGGTTTACAAGTGGATGAATGGACATAACCGGGGGGATATTAATAGGGTATTAAAAGTATCAACACAGGACAGAACACGAAACAATGGATATAAATTGGATAAGTTTAGATTTAGGAAAGACTTGGGTAAATACTGGTTCAGTAACAGGGTTGTTGATTTGTGGAACCAATTGCCGCGTAACATTGTGGAGGTGGGGTCCCTCGATTGTTTCAAGCACGGGTTGGACAAGTATATGAGTGGGATTGGGTGGTTATAGAATAGGAGCTGCCTCGTATGGGCCAATAGGCCTTCTGCAGTTACCTTTGTTCTTATGTTCTTATGTTCTTATGTGTCATAACACCACAGGCTGGAACACCAACAACAAGCAGCATACTAATACTATACAAGACACCAAACCATTACATAAAGTTACAAACACCAAAACAGAAGATCAAACACCGGTGTGAGACACAGACACACACCAGGGGGCACCACCGTACACGCGGAGAGAGAACAAAACAACAAGGAAACACAGAAAAACTGAAATACAGAAATACATACAGACAGAAACATACATAATGGACCCAAACACACACACACAAGAGACCGTTACCACCCACCAAAATGAAGAAAGCAATTACAACCAGGCAATTACAAGGTAGCCTTCAACCCCTCAACATACAACCACAACCACACCCGAACCAATACAGGGGAACACGGTCCAAGGGAAAGGCCAGACACCAGACCTAAGTTAACAACATACAATATAAACAGACGGAGACCCAGCACATCTCACACATACACAGAACAATCTTCACAAGCAAGGGGTGTGGGGGGAGACACCTCCCCGAACCTTGCTACCTTACCTTGAGGCGATTTCGGGGCTTAGCGACCCCGCGGCCCGGTCGTCGACCAGCCTACAAGACATTAGACGCACTCTATGCCCGTACAATCAGCAAGAGAGTCGACAAGCACATAGTCAACAAAATAAATTACAGAAAAACCTTACAAGACAGGGTGGTCATTAACCACCCTGTTGAAAATACAATATAGAGCACCTGAAAGGGGTCTAGATATGAATTTGGGATGGGACGGGGGGAAGGAAAGGTGCCCATCACTTGCACAGTCGGGGATTGAACGCCGACCTGCATGAAGCGAGACCGGCACTCTACCGTCCAGCCCAAGTGCTTGGGTACACTTGAATTAAGTGAGAACTGGGGCATCAAGGCGAAGGGTCACTGCTACATGGAGGGTCTCCAGACACTTCTTGCAGATGGGTCCAGCATCTATACATTTTCTTCTGTCCTCCATGGACAGGGTGAGAGATCTGTTAAACATATAATTCAGTGAGTTATTGAACAATCAACCACAGGTGATTGTAATGCTTTAATATGCTAAGTTAACCAACAAACATAAATGCACAGATTTACGTCTGTTCTCCATAAACTGTGTTGGAGGTGTCTGTTTACAGTGTCATTGATGTGCGTTTACAAAGGTGAAATGCAATTTTGACCAGCTTCCACATTCCCTGTATACAAATGCACACATATTACACATATACCTACACATACCCACATATATATACATACACCTGTCTTTCCTACTTTGACAGGGTAAGACAGCTGATGGTGGAAGTGATATTGGTGGTAGTGATGGTGGTGGTGGTGGTACTGGACGGGGCAGTGGTATAGGAGAGGCTGGGACAGGTACCGGAGACGACCACAGGTACCAGGAATTATCTCCTGAAGGCCAGACCTGGACCCCATCCAGCCCCTAGCCCCCAACCAACCCTTGACTGCTGCTTATCCTGCCCACTACCTTACCTGGCCGACCCCAGGCAGTCCTACCCCCGTCGCTGCCACACCAACCATACTCAAACACCAGTCCACAACCTCCTTCCTTTCCTCTAACCTTACCTGACTATCAGTTGGCCATTCCACCCTTCCCACCCCCATTCCACCCACCTCCCCAGCCTACCTGCCCCACCCAGCACGCCTAGAGGCCTATAAGCTCACATTCTCGCCCGACCCACCCTCCCTCCACACCATCTTCCGGCCAAAATGTGCATACAGATATACACACATCAGTAGAATGTATACACATTCGTGTATACAATGTACAAGGGCCACGCAGAAGTGTACAGGGACACACAGAAGTGTACAAGGGACACACAGAAGTGTACAAGGGATAAACTAATACATTCAGACAATCCAATATACATGATGCTGGTACCATCATTGTATAGTGTGACCCCCTCCCCCCCCCCCTCCCTCCCTCATGCTTAACACTTCCATCATAGTGAGGTGAGTCACCTTATACTCTCGCCTGTTAGACCTTCCAGATGTGGGTATCAGGACCTCATACACAAAAAGGGGCCACATCCTACAGAGGCAGGTGTGTGGGAACACACCCTACAGAGGCAGGTGTGTGGGGCCACATCCTACAGAGGCAGATGTGTGGGGCCACACCCTACAAAGGTAGGTGTGTAGAGCCACACCCTACAGACGCAGGTGTGTAAAGCCACACCCTACAGTGGCAGGTGTAGATCCACATAAGTATAGTATCAATAATCTCTCATATTTGGCATTTCTCAGTCCGGTAAAAGAAGTAAATTAAACGTGTTATCCGGCCCCGGGTCCCAGAAGACAGGTGTATCGTTAACCTTGTTAACACCAGCTAATTACACTAATTACCCTGGACGGTACAAGCTGTTCCGGGTATTAATTACCCTCCTCTGCGGGGCACACCAACGCCCACCTTATCAGCGCCAGGTGTGTAAGAGCAGGTATGGGGGGCAGGTATGGCCGGGTGTGGGGGCAGGTATGGCCGGGTGTGGGGGCAGGTATGGCCGGGTGTGGAGGCCCCTGACCAATAAGGTGAGGCAAGCCACGCCAGGGGCAGGGACGGTGCAGGTGACAACGGTGGGTGATAAGCCAGACCAAGCGGGCTGTTTGTGCTGGCAAGGCGCTCCACGGGCTCGTGTCTTGATTATGTCTCCAGGTTAAGCACATGTGTACAGGTGTGCGGACAGCTGCAGGGACCAGGAGCCAGATTCACGAAGCAGTTACGCAAGCACTTACGAACGTGTACATCTTTCTGCCATCTTTGACGGCTTTGGTTACATTTATTAAACAGTTTACAGGCTTGAAAACTTCCCAATCAACTGTTGTTATTGTTATAAACAGCTTACTGGTGCTTCGGAGCTCATTAACTGTGTAATAATTGTAAACAAAGCCGTCAAAGATTGAGAAAAAATGTACAGGTTCGTAAGTGCTTGCGTAACTGTTTCGTGAATATGGTCCCTGATGTCCCCCTTCCCCCCACTGGTCAGGGTGTACATGTGTACAGGTGTAAGGGGCAGCAGCAGAGCACAGATGTCCCCCACTGGGAAGGAAGGGGAGGAGGCGGAGTGGCCTCCTTGAGTGAAAGGAATGGGAGTTTCAAGATGGTTATCCCGGGCTGCGAGGGGTTCAGAGACTACATTAAATGCACCATGACAATGGGAGGACCAAGAGTAGTAGTAGCAGTGATATATAACCCTCCACCAAACGACAGAAGACCCAGGCAAGAGTATGACAGAAACAACATGGCAGTTAACACTATAATTGAGAAGGCAGCCACGGCTGCCTGAAGAAATAGATCCCATCTGCTCATCATGGGGGACTTCAGTCACGGAAGGATAGACTGGGAGAACAAGGAACCACAGAGAGGTGAGGAAACATTGGGAGCTAAACTGTTGGAAGTGGCGGCACAAGTGTCAAGCACAAGACGAAGCTGGAAAAAGTTCAGAGGTATACCCTAGACTAGTCCCAGAACTAAGAGGCATGAGTTACGAGGAAAAGCTGCGGGAAATGCACCTTACGTTGCTGGAAAACAGAAGAGCCACAGAGACATTAGAAAGAACTTTTACAGTGTCAGAGTAGTTAGTAAATGGAATGCATTAGGCAGTGATGTGGTGAAAGCTGACTCCATACACAGTTTCAAGTGTAGATATGATAGAGCCCAGTAGGCTCAGGAACCTGTACACCTGTTGATTGACAGTTGAGAGGCGGGACCAAAGAGCCAGAGCTCAACCCCCGCAAGCACAAATAGGTGAGTACTGGTCAGGACGTATACGTGGTGCAGGTGTAGCCCGTGGTATAGGTGTATGCCGGTGTACAGGTGTAGCCCGGGGTACAGGTGTAGCCCGTGGTATAGGTGTAGCCCGGGGTACAGGTGTAGCCCGTTGTATAGGTGTATGCCGGTGTACAGGTGTAGCCCGGGGTACAGGTGTAGCCCGTGGTATAGGTGTAGCCCGGGGTACAGGTGTAGCCCGGGGTACAGGTGTAGCCCGGGGTACAGGTGTAGCCCGGGGTACAGGTGTAGCCCGGGGTACAGGTGTAGCCCGGGGTACAGGTGTAGCCCGGGGTACAGGTGTAGCCTGTGGAGGCAGAGCCCAGATGCCCCCCCCCCACAACGCACCAGCAGTACTCACCTAGCTGAACTTGCAGGGTTAAGCTTCAACTCCTGGGCCCCTAAAATGATTGGTTAGTGGCTGCCAAGGGTAAGTCTTAACTCACTCCTGAAGTGCTGGATCATTGCTCTTGCTCACTACTGTCTGCATGTCTGCTGGAGCATGTCCTTGCCTCCGTGTCACGCTTCTCTGCGCGTCTGCTGCTCTGCACGCACATGTATCCACCGAGTTGTGCTTGCATAATACACACACACACACACACACTTTGTGCGGGACCAAAGAGCCAGAGCTCAACCCCCGCAAGCACAATTAGGTGAGTACACACACACACACACACAAGAAGCAGCCCGTAACACCTGTCTAACTCCCAGGTACCTATTTACTGCTAGGTGAACAGGACCATCAGGATGAAATACACTGCCCATTTGTTTTCCACCATCGCCGGGGATTAGTGTGGGAGCCTAGCGCGGGTAGACACTGGGTGGGGAGGGCTGCCACTCGACTTGGGTGGGAATCGTCAGAGTTGGAGGTGAATAAGTAATCAGGGAACCACAACCCCGAACCCTACAATCCCAGAGGGGAGTGGGGAACCCTCCGCAAGCAGTTCAACAGCCCCAGTGAGAGGAGCACCTTGGATTCTCCGAGGTAGTAGGCCTTGGATGTCCCTATCTCACCCCACCTGCCTCATTCAGACTTTCTGAAAACACTTTTTGTGAGGGCGTCCGTGGACGCACAGGCAACGTGTGGGCGTCCTGTCGGCGTCCGGGTGGCCTAAGGGTGCATGTGCGACTTGTGGGGTGCATGGGCGGCCTGTGTTTACTAGTTGTGTTTTTGCGGGGGTTGAGCTTTGCTCTTTCGGCCCGCCTCTCAACTGTCAATCAACTGTTTACTAACTACTTTTTTTTTCCCACACCACACACACACACCCCAGGAAGCAGCCCGTGACAGCTGACTAACTCCCAGGTACCTATTTACTGCTAGGTAACAGGGGCACTTAGGGTGAAAGAAACTTTGCCCATTTGTTTCTGCCTCGTGCGGGAATCGAACCCGCGCCACAGAATTACGAGTCCTGCGCGCTATCCACCAGGCTACGAGGCCCCCTGTGCCTACGTGGGGTGCATGGGCGGCCTGTGGGGTGCATGGGCGGCCTGTGGGGTACATACGCGGCCTGTGGGGTGCATGGACGGCCTGTGGTGTGCATGGGCGGCCTGTGGGGTACATACGCGGCCTGTGGGGTGCATGGACGGCCTGTGGGGTGCATGGACGGCCTGTGGGGTGCATGGACGGCCTGTGGGGTGCATGGACGGCCTGTGGGGTGCATGGATGGCCTGTGGGGTGCATGGGCGGCCTGTGGGGGGTGCATGGGTAAGCAAATAACATTTCGCTATCACATGTCTGCCTCCGTTGGTGTTAAGGAAGCGGTGGAAGCCTAGCGCTCGCCACAAGCAGCCTCGCGCACAGGAAATTAAGGCAGCGTCCCGAGAATTTGGGTCGAGGGTGAGCGGAAACCACAGAATTATGGTTGATGAGACCCAGGACCAAGTCCCACACACGCCAGGCGCAACATTCAGACGCAACACCCAGACGCAATACACAGACACAATACACAGACGCAACACCCACAAATGAACTCGCCAACTGTAAAAGTTCACCATTCAATTGATTTATGTTTATTTATCGTCATTGTGCATTGTACAAAACGCTGCTAGTAGCAATAAATCAGTAACAGTAGCAGTACCAGCATCAACAGTAACAGTACCAGCATCAACAGTAACAGTACCAGCATCAACAGTAACAGTACCAGCATCAACAGTAACAGTACCAGCATCAACACTAAAGGCAAGGCATGAAGCAAGAGCAGTGTTGTGTGCCACATCGCACTGGGAGACGACCCCCCTCCCCCTTCCCCTTCCATGCTGATAACCAGCAATGACAACAAAAAACTCTCCACAATGACAACAAAAAACAGTCACGGCCCGCAGAGCGTCTTGTTATGCTCCTCACGAGGCTTCTCCTCCATCAAGGCGCCCTCAGCCGTATACCTCTGGGAGACATAAATAGCTGGGAGCGTTTACCCAGATGTTTCGCCAACAATCCAAGCTCCTACATCTGCAGAACGATCTGGTTGCGGCAATTTGGGGCGGCGATATTTGGCAGAACGGCGCATCTAGAGTTGAATCTGTTATCAGGGATGTTATCGCGCCCCCAAGCTACAAGGGTCAGGAACATGTGACGTTGAAACAATTGCTGCATGTTCACTTGGCCGGGGAGGGAGGCCAGGCAACAACAATCCGCTTTGGTGAAACTTTGATGTGTCACTGATACAGGAGACGAGACTGGACCATCTCCAGGGCATTGTTGGGGGGAAGGGCAGCGAGTGTCACAGGCTGCCTGATGATAAGACTTCACCAGGACTGGAGAGTCTCATAACAAATTCCCCTCTACCAGGGCAGGGCAGCCTCATGCAAGGCCGGACACCCATGACAATCTTCCCCACCCGGGTAGCCTCATTACTGCCCTCAGGACTAGGCTTTGTTTAGAGCCCCCGAGCCCAGAAAAGATTATGATATCGTAATTTGAAATAAAATAGCCTAAGTTACTCTATCCTTTTGAGATGTGTCTCAATAAACTGACTTCAACTTAAGGTCCCTGGACATTTAAGCAAGTTCGCTTCCACCCACGGCCAGGAATGTGAACAACGTCTGGCCTTACATATTCATCTCCTCGAAGGATTTATATTCTTTTCGCCTGAGAAAAGTAGCGTCGTGGTGCACTTAATATTCATTAAGGCACTATCGCACTAGGCAGTGCGATCTCTACATGTGGAAACAATTGTACTCTTACAATGTCGGGTTATGATCGATGTGCTGAATTTAAGGTTTGCAGTTGTCAACTTTGCGTGCATATAACAGTGAACTGGCGTAGTTCTCTATAGAGATTAATGTTCAAGTCAATCAAATCAAAGACTTTATTCATGAATAGTTGTACATTTGTAATTGTGGAAAGTTTACTTAACATATTTATTGATAAAATGTCTTATTACAGTGAGATGCTGTTCGTATTCTCTGTCACACAGGACAAAGGATCATTCACAAGGCAACAGGCATAAATTATAAACTGAAGCACATTCATGTTTCATGAGGTTACAGACAACTACATCATATATTATACATGTTTCAGTTAACCACACAAGGCAGGGATGGACTCATGAGATATACAGCATAACATAATAATAATAATAATAATAATAATAAATAAAATTCTCGTTCTTCATTCTTTAGAATGGACAAGCAAATTTGGGATAAATTGTTAGGATGTTCAATGAAATACAGTTGATCGTACAACAGGTCAGGTCTAAAATCTATTACAGTGTCACATTCAATAATGTAGTGTTCAAGTGAAAGATTTAGTGGTTTGTCACAGGCTACAAGTTGAAAAGCACTAAGTGTGACAATACATAGCACTTGAAATAGATAAGAAGACAAGGAGCTGAGATATGTGTACCGGGTGAAAGAAAAGGCTTACAGAGTTGTAAGGGACTGTTGTAGACCTACAGAGTAGTTGAGAACTGTTGTAGGCCTACAGGGTTGTTGATAAGAGATAGTGGAGTAGGCCTACATAGTACTGGTAGATTAGGACATGTCAGGCAGGTAGAAAACACAGCACAAATCGGGTAAAGGAAGTGACATTATCATCGATCAGATTTGTATGTTATAATAAGACCACACCTACACTATGTGGGGCAGCTCTCCTCCCCATAATACACAATGTGAGCCGCAAGTGTATTCACGTTACACTTGAATACTTGAGTCTGGTTTCGTGTGCACTTGTAATTTATTTCCAGAAATAAGAAATTATTTCATCCAATATAAGCAATATTATTATATATTATTTTGTGTATAATAGACAGTTAAGCAAGTCCCAGCTGTGTCTGGGTACAAGTGACAGGATGAACAAACCCAGCTGGTTTTCTTCCTATTGGGGAGTGTTGTACATGCTATCTATGTCCATTCACAAGATGAGTGGCGCTGCCCAATAAACTCGCCCCTCGGGGCAAAATTTAAATTTAAGGCCTAGAGTTGTCCCGCTTTCCAACTGTCAAATGTGTTTTGCTACGACTGTAAATACACTTTATATGTATTTACAGTAGCCGAGAGAAGTATTTAAAGAGGTGCGGCGACAACTTAGGATGTAAGCCAATGGTCAAGACTAGTTTGATAACAGTATTTTGTTTTGAGTCATGTGTACAGTGTTTTACATTTATAAACAGACTGCTGGATCAGCAAGCATTTGGTTATTTTTGGAGGATTGTATCATAAATCATGTTTGCTTTGCTTCGACATTTCAGGTTTACCAAAGTGTTATGTTTGGGTTTATTTTGACACCCTCCAGATTATCAAGACTGTCTTGTATGTACGCGAAAGGTTATAGCGTCGCCATGGAGGTAACCAAGCCTACAACCCGCCAATCAATCATCATGGTAAACCAGGTTGCAAGCCTCCACCAGCACCTTAACCTACCTCACTGCGCCAACACCCAGGTGTCCCCCGGGGGCGGGTGGACCTTATCCCCCCAAGCGTTGCCTGGTCCCTCATCCACCACCACCATGGCTGCTGCTGCTGCTGCGCGAGAAGAACAAAGAACGCTGCAGTATATATACTGGTCCATGCCACGCAGACCATTGCTAATTGATATATCTTATGTAATATAAATTAGTCTCTCTCTCTCTCTCTCTCTCTCTCTCTCTCTCTCTCTCTCTCTCTCTCTCTCTCTCTCTCTCTCTCTCTCTCTCTCTCTCTCTCTCTCTCCCCTCCAGCCATGCCCCCAGGGCGGTGTCATGCACGATATATCAGGGTGTGGGGAGAGACGGAGAGGGAAGCCTGGTGTTGCAGGAGGAACAAGGTCTCCTTCACCTTTATCGTATCACTTCTCATGCTGGCTGCAATAGCACTTGTGCTTCTCGCTCAGGTAGACAAAGCCTCACAGCGTGTCTCTCACACCTAAACATTTCCTGCTCCACTTTATTATATATACTATGTAAAAGCGTATATGTAAATATATTTATATACATATATATTCATACTCTCACCGCTAGCATTTTTTTCGAGGCAGTTACTGATGCATGTACCGCTTCCACCGCTGCTAGTCGCAGAATTATAATTCCTGGTTATTGTGAGAGCATCGAAATACCTCCTGACTATGGCTGGCCTCAATCCACACACACACGATTCTCGCTACATCAGTGAAATATGTAAAATACGACTCCAGCTGCATCAATATAATATGTAAAACACACACACATACACACACGACTCTAGCTGCATCAATATAAAATATAAAACCATAAAGTGTAAATTGGCGGGTTTAGTGGAGAGTCGGCGTTGGCAACACTGGCTGCTGCCGGGGCTCCGGGGACCACAAGGGCGTATCCACCACCTCTAAACCTTCGCCCTTACGGCAACCCCTTCGATTTTATCGGGGATGTGTTTTCGTGTTGAGATTCTGTCTGATTTAATAAAGTTTGCGCATGGAGGCACTGTCAATGGTGTGCCGGAGTAGCGATGTATACTAGACGCTTCAAAACGGAGAGTAAACCGCACAGAGTTGGAAATGGCGCAGTCTCCCCCGCCTCGCTCACTCCATTTTTAAGCCCTCGACATAAAGCTTTTTGTCCTCCAGCGCAGTGATTTCCTTGTTTTTGTTCACACACGTATCTCAACTTTATATTTTTTGTCTTTCGCACGTATTTTCTAGTGTTTTTTGTTTTGTTTTATCTTTAATGGTTCCCCAAAAAGATATATATACGAGAAATGTTTCCAACAGCAGCGAGAGTCATCAAAAGCAACACAAACATCCAATCTTCAACACTCGGATGCCAAACGGCGTATACAATTCACCAAACGTCTACGGCAATTCCGCCCCAAACCACAAGGCTGTTCATCCCCCCTCTCCCTCCATCCCCTCCCACCTTCCCTTCCCCACCAGAATATCCCCCTTCCTCCCTTCCCCAACGTGGCGCTTATGACCCTGCAGCCCGGAGCCCCATCCGGGTACGCCTCGACCATCCCATTAGTCTGTAATACTTCACATCTTCCATTGGATATTAGCCTTTTTTAGCCATTGCTGTGCCTCTAACACACTATGCTCAACACACTCTAAACATTAATCCTTACTGGTCCAGATGTGGCAGGAGTTTGTTAAGGAAGACTTGTCTTACAGGATGGGGGAGAGTTTGTATGGCATGTTATTAACCCGGTACTATTGGCCAAGTCGACTACTGATGGGGGGAGGAGATTGGCGTGTTTCCGTAAGCAGGGCTCTGCTGCACGCTGCTCTCACTCCTCTCACACCCTGCTCTTACTCTACTCACATACGCACATTGTAGGGAGAACCAGTCATCCCTGTGCATTGAGCAGCTTGCATGTTCACCATTTTATCAAATTCTTCTCCATTTTTATGTGTGGAGGCTTTGTATATCTTTCTCTCTCGCTCTCTCTTGCTTTGTTCCTCTAACATTTCCTCTCTCCCCCTGCAGTCATTCCTTCCCTTCCCCCCTCCCCATCCTTGCCTTCCCACCTACCTCGCTTCTTTCCCTCCCTCCCCCCTCCATCTCTCTCTCTCTCTCTCTCTCTCTCTCTCTCTCTCTCTCTCTCTCTCTCTCTCTCCCTCCCTGCTTCTCAGAATAAATTTCAGCTCAAGTTTCTCTTTTAACACATGAGTAAGCGGTCGTGTGACACATGAGGCAGCGGCAATGGCAACCCGTTGCCTCAGTAGTCAAGAAAGGTTATCCCCTATATATATATAATACAAGCAGCCACGACTACTCTACACCGTACGAAATTCCACATTTATGTAACTGTTTGAGGAAAGTCGCAGTACAAAAAACAATATATATTACAGCAATGTATGGAGGCGTGGCAAGCGCTGGACATACCTCCGCTACAAGGCCGGATATATCGACTCACTTGAATATAACCCCAGCGCGGTGTTGCCAGTTGATGTATACCTTGTGTAATCAACAGTAGTATATTTACATGCGAACAAAGAATCGGGCTGATAAACAAATATAAAACACAAAACCCGTCTACCATCCCTATCCCTCCCACCCAGATAACCACATCCCCCCCCCCCTACGCCCCTACCCCACAAACTCCCCCCTCTCTCCATCCCTTGTTGAACTACCCAGGGGGTGGAAGAGTTGCCAGGTCCTCTATGCTGCGCACTACCCTATCTGCGTATTCAATATTTTCCGCAGTTTTACTAAAAAGAAAGTTAATTAAGAATCATTCTGATATACACAACCTCGAACTCTAGCCAACTCTATCGTACAGCTGAATCTACGACAGCTAAATTATTAAATAGAAGATAAAGAACAGGAAAAAAAAAAGGGGGTAGAGATAAGCATCCGCGGTGGCCATCGCCCGACCCTGGGAATATCTCCTACAAGAAGACCTGACGAATGCATTAAGATTCAAAAAGACTTTTTCATGAATGTTCTGAAATCATCCGAGAAACTCCAAGGCTCATTAACAAGCATTTTCAAAAATATAAATGTGATTAAAGCCATTGTAATTGCGTCTTTGAAGAAGACTTGGAATAAGCAAAATAAGTGAATATGAATGATAACTTAATTCAGCTGCGATGACTAGAGTCATTTTTCCACACTTGCCGTGCCAGGAGTGCGGGAGAGGAAGCTCCAGAGATATTGCCCAGGAAATGACGGATGGGAAGGGAAGGAAATGAATTGCAGGAGCCTAGAGACATACAAGCCTAGCCTAGCGCGCGCACACACACACACACACACACACACACACACACACACACACACACACACACACACACACACACACACACACACACACAATCTGTACACCAGTTGATTGATAGTTGAGAGGCTGAACCAAAGAGCCAGAGCTCTACCCCCGCAAGCACAACTAGGTGAACGCACACAAACCATGGACAAAAACCGCGAGAAATAAAAAAAGAGTAAATAATCAACAAAGGACACAAGAGTGCCAGCCAGAGCCTTTACACCACTGATAAACTACAGCGGGGAGGCACAAACACATCAGACATATAAACACATATCATTCACATACACAAAAAATAAACGAGCAAGATTGACTTTAAAGATATAACCATTAGTTAAGCTGACATTTGACAACAAAATATTTAATAGAATGGCGTACACCAGCCAGAGGTTCGGGAGCAACAAAGACATAACACAGCAGAGATTCACGTGTAACAAAGACACTACACAACAGGGCGGTTAACATGTTAACAAACACACTACATAACATGGTGTTAACATGCAGCAAAGACACAACAAAACAGTGAGGTTCAGGTATAGCAAACACATTACACAACATAGCAGTTCACATTGTGTAACAAAAACATTACACAGTTTTTCTTTGTCACGCGTGACAAAGAAAAACTAACATTGCACCACTTAAGTATTTAAGTAACAGTAAAACAAAGTTTGACGATAAAAACAGGAATTAAAGATACAGCCTCAACATCAATATTTATTATGGACAAGAATAGTGAACAGTAGCTCACCACACTGGTGACTCACAGATGCTCACTATATATATATATATATATATATATATATATATATATATATATATATATATATATATATATATATAATGAAATAATAAAACGATAGTTTAATCCACATAATTAAAACAGAGGAAATGTATTTTCAATTTACAAACTCTATTGATGAATATGGAAACAGAATGTTGCATTTCTAATTATTAAGTCATTATCAAGCGCAGGCAGCCGGTGTGTACGATAACACCCAGCTCTACCACCAACAACACACACTCAAGCCCTTCACCAAGCCCCTCTCAATATTGTCTCAACACCAAGTAAGGGGAAGCCAAACAGCTGAGTGGACAGCGCTATGGATTCGTAGTCCTGAGGTACTACGAATGTAAAATTCTGGATGGACAGTTAGGTCTGATCACGTCATAAAATCATCAAATGCCCGTTTTCTGTTAGATTCAGTGTCAAATTACAACACTTGATATCAAGTAGAATTCATTACAATTATTTTTAATGGATCGAGTACAATTAATTATATCTGGCCGTCGAGATGTCTAGTCAACTAAGAACAAAACAGGAGGGAATGGTGGTGGTGTGGGATGGTGGTGGCGGGTTGGTAGTGGTGGTGGGATGGTGGTGATGGGATGGAGGCGGGATGGTGGTGGCGTGATGGTGGTGTTGTGGAACGGTGGTGGTGGTGGTGGTGGGATGGAGGCAGGATGGAAGCGGTTGAGGGAAGGAGGGGGAGGGATGGTAGTGGTGGTGGGATGGAAGCGGAACGGAGGAAGGATAGTTAGAGCTAACAGAGGAGGTACTGACCTATCAGTACTCAACTATGAGTGTCTCGAGGGAAGCGAGGTATAGCCTCTTTATACCCCCGCCTCCTGGGAGGGGGGAGGAATGGTGGAAGGGGAAGCGGAGATATGGAGGAGAGATTGAGGAGGGAAGAGGAGAGGGAGGGGAAGGGTGGGAGGGGGTGAGAGTCAGCTACCGGCTTCGCTCACTATCAACACCCTCGCTTCATCATACCCTCGCTTCATCATACAGCATTCATCACTCCTGGTATACGCCGCTCTAAAGAATAATATCAACAAATGTATGCCAATTCTGAGATACACGTTCATGTTGGTTCTCAATTACTATTTAAAAAAAACAGCTAAATACTGAACAGAAAACAGTTACCATATCAAGATTAAATTATAATTAGGAGTTGTACACATGCGAGCTTATATTACAGTTACAAAACAGGCCAAAAACAGTTGATACATCAACTTATCCGCAAAGTTTTTATAGTTTCACTGTAAAAATATTGAGGAAAAAAAAAATATGTGCTTACCTACGCGTGCAGTGTTGCCAATACCTAGCCTCTCTCCGGGCCCTGAAGCGAGTAGGGTCCGCGGCAGCCATCGCCCAACCCTTATCAGCGCTCGACAAATAACAGCGATTTTTCAGGTCTGTGATTAACATAAAGTATCTTTCATTTCCCATGCAGTGTGGAATAGCGTCTCGTTACCCTGTCCATTAAGGTTTTATACATTGGCTATTGTTGAGCGAAGATGTGATTCATATATCTCAATGGGATCGAAAATCTTTGAAGGTCTCAAATCAGATTTTTCACTACAGATGGTCGCTTTAAGATGGGAGAACTTGCGGGGCTTAAACTACGCTCCGGTTACTATAATAAACTTTGACACATTATGGTTTTTAAGTTTAAAAAGTGATATTTACCGCACTTACGCAGTCAGGAGCACAGAGAAGTGTGGGTTTACAAGTAATGACACGGAGAGAGGGAGCAGGGAGTGGGTTACCCAACATCACCTTAATCCGGCCCGTGCAGTAATGTTGGCCATGTTGACGGAGTTTTTCTTAGTCCCAAACTCGTCACCTTTTTTCTCATTTTATTATGGTTCACTGAGCTTAAAGCATATACTGGTTCCGTGTGCGTGCGTGTGAATGGTGTGTGTGTGTGTGTGCGTGTGAATGGTGTGTGTGTGTGTGTGTGTGTGTGTGTGTGTGTGTGTGTGTGTGTGTGTGTGTGTGTGTGTGTGTGTGTGTGTGTGTGTGTGTGTGTGTTTATTCAAGTGAGTGAGTGAGTCAGCCTGTCAGTCAGTGAGAGAAAATTTGAGCACGTCTATCATGTTGTGATTGAGGTGAGTCAACGAACATTACAACCTGGCAAAGTTCCTTCCTTGCAACTATAGCAACAACGCAGGTACACCACCAACCTTGTGCCCGATCTGCTCTCGCGAGAGGCAGCTCATTGTCTGCTCAACTCAGCAGACATCAACAAAAAAACAAAAATCAAACATACTATATCGCAATGCATTAATCCACCTCTACATTCGATGGACAATGATGTAATTGACGCCACATCCTGCAATGGGCAACTTGTTTACAACGTAACAGTGTAAACCCATAAAGCACAGGTAAACCCCCCAACCCCCACTGTCTTTGTCTCTCACTACAAGGGTGTGAGAGGATGGGAAGTGAGGAGGAGCAAGGCCGGAGGAGGAGGCGAGGTTGATTGATTGATTGAGTGGCTGGATATTTATTATCGGGCGTTGCAACTAGGTGAAAAAAAGAGGAATATAGTTGGTTGAGTGAAAGAGTAGGAAAGAGAATATAGTGTAAGATAACAGAAGCAGATTGTTCTAAAGAAGAGAGAGAGAGAGAGAGAGAGAGAGAGAGAGAGAGAGAAAGAGAGAGAGAGAGAGAGAGAGAGAGAGAGAGAGAGAGAGAGAGAGAGAGAGAGAGAGACGGAAGAAGGCGGTACCAATAACAAAGACGGAAACGGGGTGGCGAGGAAAAAAACGGTGAGAGAAGAGAAGGGGAAAGAGAGTGAGGAAGTGTAAGTAGGAAAAAAAGAGAAAACGGAGGTGGACTCGGGAGAGGAAGGGAGAGGCTTTGATGGGCGAGAGAGAGAGAGAGGGGATAAAGGGAGGGAGAAAGTGGGGGTTGTGAAGCACAGGGTGAGTGGGGGCCCTCGTGGGGGCCGGCCCAGAGAGGGAGGGGGGGGGGGGAGACGAGCAGCCGCAGTGGTACCAACGCCACCAGAACTCGTACCTTATTAATTTCAGTCCCCGGGTGTACCAGCCCTTGTGGTCAGTTGGGTAATGGAACGACATGTAAATAACGGACTAAAGCACCCAGAAATGTAATGATGTTTGCCCGAGACCTGAAGCCAGGCAGCTCCGGCCCAAGTCAACAGTTTCAGGGAATAGCAGAAGAGAGAAGCAGTGGTTGTAAATGAGAAAATTACTAGCAGTGATTGTAAATGAGAAAATTACTAGCAGTGATTGTAAATGAGAAAATTACTAGCAGTGATTGTAAATGAGTGTTACTAGCAGTGATTGTAAATGAGTGTTACTAGCAGTGATTGTAAATGAGAGTATTACTAGCAGTGATTGTAAATGAGTGTTACTAGCAGTGATTGTAAATGAGAGTATTACTAGCAGTGATTGTAAATGAGTATTACTAGCAGTGATTGTAAATGAGAGTATTACTAGCAGTGATTGTAAATGAGAGTATTACTAGCAGTGATTGTAAATGAGAGTATTACTAGCAGTGATTGTAAATGAGAGTATTACTAGCAGTGACTGTAAATGAGAGTATATAGATAATAATATTACTAGCAGTGATTGTAAATTTTTTTTTTTTTTTGAGATATATACAAGAGTTGTTACATTCTTGTACAGCCACTAGTACGCGTAGCGTTTCGGGCAAGTCCTTAATCCTATGGTCCCTGGAATACGATCCCCTGCCGCGAAGAATCGTTTTTTCATCCAAGTACACATTTTACTGTTGCGTTAAACAGAGGCGACAGTTAAGGAATTGCGCCCAGTAAATCCTCCCCGGCCAGGATACGAACCCATGACATAGCGCTCGCGGAACGCCAGGCGAGTGTCTTACCACTACACCACGGAGACTGTTAAATGAGAGTATTACTAACAGTGATTGCAAATCAGAGTAGTATTACTAGCAGTGATTGTAAATGAGAGTAGTATTACTAGCAGTGATTGTAAATGAGAGTAGTATTACTAGCAGTGATTGTAAATGAGAGCAGTACTGGACCACGTGGCAGTGACCGTACTTACAGTGACCAACAGTCGGCCTGGGGCACAGTACCTCACCGTCGCCGCTACAAAGATGCCCTCAGGCTCAAATAATACTAAGAACTTCGAACGCTTAATTTTTCATCCTGTTGACAAAACTAAACTCCATCGACCTTGCCAGGATTCGAACCTGGAATCTTCTGATCCGTAGTCAGACGCGTTATCCGTTGCGCCACAAGGCCATACAGTTACAAGAGGTCTGAAAGGACATTGCCAAACCACTACTTAATTGTTTGCGCCAAGACGCTTAAGAGATTATTCAACTTTAATGCAAATTAAAAAGTTAAGGATTTAATAAATGTTCGTGAATAAAAACGCAAAAAATGTATGTTGGTGTATTTAATAGAGCTGTATGTACTCATCTAGTTGTGTTAGCGGGGGTTGAGCTTCGGCTCTTTGGTCCCGCCTCTCAACTCTTTATTTACCTGGTGTACAGATACCTGAGGCAAACATATAGAGATGTCTGCGTTTCTTCATGTCTACCTCTGCAAGTCTGCCTCTCCATGTCTTCCTCTCCATGTCTGCCTCTCCAAGTCTGCCTCTCAATGTCTGCCTCTGCATGTCTTCCTCTGCATGTCTGCCTCTCCATGTCTGCCTATTCACCCAGCAGTACTTGGGTACCTGGTTGTTAATCAATTAGCGGGTGGTGTTCCAGGGGGAAGGTTTACCATGAGCTGTGGGAGGGGAAAGCTCTCAGCGTGCTGTGAGGACTCTCTAAGTCATCTGTCCCTGGACCCACCTGTGTATAAAATAGAAAAAAACTGGAGAATCTTGTAGTTTGGAGGGGGCGGGCTCGCTCGCCCAGTCCTGGACTTTATCCAATATCCAGAGCGCTTTGATCGCGTCGCCCTTCCTTCACTGCCCCCCTTCTTCACGGTGCCCCTCCTTCATGGTGCCCCCCATTCCTTCACGGCGCACCCCCCAACCATCCTTCACAGCCCTCCCCCCCTCCTTCACAGCATCTCGCGCAATCTAGTCACATCTGGAATTTCTCAATACTCTTCCTCCCTTTTTTTGCTGGGCCCTCTGGCTGCGCGGACACTTCTCGCTCACAGTTGCTGGCACACATGTCACAGTTGCTCGGGCAAACACCACTCACAGTAGTCGGAACAAGCACCACTCATAGTATCTGAAGCATGCCGAATGTAACGGAGACCATAATTGTCTAGGAAGGATTTCAATGAACATGTAAAATATCCTCGATGCTTGAAATTTTTGGAAGTTGACATGTGGTGTAAGGCTTTATTCACACACGTCATAATTTGTGCTATTATCTACACGCTATCCAAGGTTAGGTTAGGTTTCATTATTTTACATTTGGTTACATTAATACTGTGTATTATTGAAGATAATGTCAATTATCGTCTCTGTAAATACAGTCACCGTGGCGTAGTAGTTAAGACACTTGCCTGGTATTTCGCGAGAACTTTGTTCTGGGTTCGTATCCTGGCCGGGGAGGATTTACTGGGCGTCAAACTTTAACTGTAGCCTCTGTTTACCCAACAGTAAAATGGGTACTTGGTTGCTAAAGCGACTTCGTGGGGAACATAGGATTAAGGACGTACGTATAGCCCGAAACGCTATGCGTTATAGTGGCTATACAAATTGTAACCACTCTTGTATATATATAAATGTGTAATATGGAATTCAAAACCAATTTTAGTGTACTCAATAATTCCGTTTACAGAAAACAAAATTTTTCAAAGAAAACGTTTTCATCACATATTCTATAAATTTGAATCCAACGATTTATAAAACAATAAAGTCATAACTTGAAAATAATCTCTGTTTACAACAAAGGTTCATTTGCCTGTTTATATGCACACTGTTACTGGAACTATAATATGCTTTAAGATCATCACAAATATCTAGATAACTATTATCCAGGTGGTTTGAGAGGGAGGGGGGGGGGTTCTCATGGTAATGGATTTGCTCTCAGGACGGGCTAGGTTGAATTATTATGTAGGGATCGGTGACGGATTTGGGACATGGAAGAGAGTATAGGGTCGATGTCAATGGGGCTTTGGATTCATATGGGAGGATGTTAGAGTGGGATTTGTAGGGCTTGAGGGCTAGTGACGGTGATTGAGTTCCTAAGGACAATGTGGGAAAGAAGAATGGGTAAGAATGGGTGGTTGATCATCAGTGAGTAGCTGATGGGTAGGATGTAGGGGGAATAGGTTGTTGAGGGTCAGGTTATCTTGAGATCTTGAGATGATTTTGGGGCTTGGCTTCGAAGGCCTCGACCAGGCCTCCTTTTTGTTACATATCCTCCGGGAAGCAGCCCGTAGCAGCTGTCTAACTCCCAGGTACCTATTTACTACTAGGTAAGAGAGCATCAGGGTTAAAGAAACATTTTGCCCATTTGTTACTGCCTCTACCGGGGATCGAACCCGGAACTTCAGGACTACGAATCCGAAGCGCTGTCCACCCAGGTGTCAGGCACCTTCAGTCAGTGCCTTCGTCCTCCTGACAGAACGTCGCATTTTGACGTATACTCTACCAATGGTCAAAAAATTGTCATAGAAAATGGAAGCGGCTCGCGAAATTGACATACTGCCCCGTTTTCTGTTTTTTTTTCCACTAGTAAGTTAGGATAAGGACACTTAGTACGACAGTTTCTTGACGTTGGGAAACCTAAGGAGGACGGGCTGTGGTTATGATGGTACTGACTGATGGCTACTGACGGGAGAAGAGAAGTGGTGCTACTGAGATGGGAGGAAGTTGGATTTCTGGCATGTTTAGTCAACGAAAAGTTCTGGCGGAGTTCTGTTGTTGTGTTCCTTGTAGAGTCCTTCTGCCTGAGGTTCTGGTTCTTCATTCGTTATGCTTTTATTTATTTGTTCTTGCACCTATCACATCTATGTAGATGTTGCTCTTGTATTTCCTGGGAAAGTGTTTTTCCCATCTCTTATCTCACTCGCTACTGCTCACTCTTCTCCATTCCTCCATTTTGCTCATCCCTTTCTTTGTTCTATTTTTGCTTTTATTTCGTCCTTGCTAATGACGTTTTCCCAAGTAAACCCCTTTGAAATATCCTTATTGTTCTGAGATCTCTTTTTCGGTTCATTGGGATTCTTGGAGCTGCTTCATTTGTAAATATCAGCTTCATTGGTCCGGTTTTACTGTTTTCTCGTGATAGAATATATGACCCCAGTCTTCTACCAAAAACTAAGCTTCTACCAAAAGAAGAGCTTCTTCTTCTTCAGAACTTCTACCAAAACTAAAACTCTTCTACCAAACCTCTTTCACACTTTCAAAGGCATAGCTCTCTCTCTCAAGAGATCTAAGGCAGATTTTCTTTCTCCAGCTGCATTCGTTCTGCCTTGGTTTCCGCTGTTGTTATCTTAGTCCTTGAATGGTTATCGTTCTCTCCTTTTGAATCCTCCTCCTAATTTTGTTTTTGCATTAACTGTGATCATCATATTCATCATACTTTTCTCCGTCATTTTGTGCGCGCGTTTGTATTCTCACCTAGTTGTATTTGCAGGGAATGAGCCACAGCTCTTGCACCTATCACATCTATTACAATCGACTTGAGAATGGTCCAGGACGGACCGAAACGTCGTCGTCCCTTCACCTTCTAGTGTGTTTTCATTTGGAACATTTTCTTTGGAACTTAACAGAACGCAAAGTAAAATACCAAAAAACAAGGAACATGAACGAAATGAGTAAATTAAATCAGAAATGCGAAAAAGTAGATGGCAATAAATGTAGAATGAACATAATACTTGGTAAAGTGTTTTTTTTTTAGATTAGAGCAATACAAAATAACTTTATACAAGGGAAAAATGGTACATGGTACACTAACCAAACACAACCAATATACCCACAGAGCTATGAGAATACGGCCCTAAATCAACGGCCCTAAATTCAAAATCATATTAGAAAAAAAAGAGCAAATGTTGTTTCAGTCTGTCGTCAACCTGTATTATTTACAAAGAACCTAATTACCCATATTCAAAATGGTATATTTATTTAGCCGTCTTGAATACATTCACTGCAGTTACCCCCCCTATATTGAATTCACGGATTCATAGAAAATGAGTACCTAAACTTTTACACGTTACCAGAGAAAACCCAATATTCTTAGTTTAAGACAGGGATAACTATAAAAAACATTTACCCTCCCACAACTTTAAACAATTGTTAAAAACCGAGAGTTTGATTATAACAAGCAAACAGAATTACACGTGTATAATTTAGAGTTCGTATTCATTTCTTAATCGAATCAACAAACTATTATAGAGTACTGTACAACGCATAAATAGAGGACAGGAGTACTCGGCTTCTTAAGAGATCTGAACTGTGTACTCACCTAGTTGTGCTTGCGGGGGTTGAGCTCTGGCTCTTTGGTCCCGCCTCTCAACTGTCAATCAACAGGTGTACAGGTTCCTGAGCCTATTGGGCTCTATCATATCTACACTTGAAACTGTGTATGAAGTCAGCCTCCACCACATCACTGCCTAATGCATTCCATTTGTCAACCACTCTGACACTAAAAAAGTTCTTTCTAATATCCTGTGGCTCATTTGGGCACTCAGTTTCCACCTGTGTCCCCTAGTGCGTGTGCCCCTTGTGTTAAACAGCCTGTCTTTATCAACCCTGTCGAATTCCCTTGAGGATCTTGAATGTGGTGATCATGTCCCCCCTAACTGTGTATAGGATCACACTGGCTGGTTATTAAGGTATTGTGGTGGCCTTAATAACTCTCCTGTGGATGATAGGTCTTAAGTCCAACTAGAAACCACATAACACTTGCTACCATCACACACAACAACACTTGCCTCCATCACACACAACAACACTTGCCACCATCACACACAACAACACTTGCCACCATCACACACAACAACACTTGCCTCCATCACACACAACAACACTTGCTACCATCACACACAACAACACTTGCCTCCATCACACACAACAACACTTGCTACCATCACACACAACAACAACACTTGCCTCCATCACACACAACAACACTTGCCACCATCACACACAACAACACTTGCCACCATCACACACAACAACACTTGCCTCCATCACACACAACAACACTTGCCACCATCACACACAACAACACTTGCCACCATCACACACAACAACACTTGCCTTCATCACACACAACAACACTTGCCTTCATCACACACAACAACACTTGCCTCCATCACACACAACAACAACACTTGCCTCCATCACACACAACAACAACACTTGCCACCATCACACACAACAACAACACTTGCCACCATCACACACAACAACAACACTTGCCACCATCACACACAACAACAACACTTGCCACCATCACACACAACAACAACACTTGCCACCATCACACACAACAACAACACTTGCCACCATCACACACAACAACAACACTTGCCACCATCACACACAACAACACTTGCCACCATCACACACAACAACACTTGCCTCCATCACACACAACAACACTTGCTACCATCACACACAACAACACTTGCCACCATCACACACAACAACACTTGCCTTCATCACACACAACAACACTTGCCTTCATCACACACAACAACACTTGCCTCCATCACACACAACAACAACACTTGCCTCCATCACACACAACAACAACACTTGCCTCCATCACACACAACAACAACACTTGCCACCATCACACACAACAACAACACTTGCCACCATCACACACAACAACAACACTTGCCACCATCACACACAACAACAACACTTGCCACCATCACACACAACAACAACACTTGCCACCATCACACACAACAACAACACTTGCCACCATCACACACAACAACAACACTTGCCACCATCACACACAACAACAACACTTGCCACCATCACACACAACAACACTTGCCACCATCACACACAACAACAACACTTGCCACCATCACACACAACAACAACACTTGCCACCATCACACACAACAACAACACTTGCTACCATCACACACAACAACACTTGCCTCCATCACACACAACAACACTTGCAACCATCACACACAACAACACTTGCCTCCATCACACACAACAACACTTGCCTCCATCACACACAACAACACTTGCCACCATCACACACAACAACACTTGCCTCCATCACACACAACAACACTTGCCTCCATCACACACAACAACACTTGCCACCATCACACACAACAACACTTGCCACCATCACACACAACAACACTTGCCTCCATCACACACAACAACACTTGCCTCCATCACACACAACAACACTTGCCACCATCACACACAACAACACTTGCCACCATCACACACAACAACACTTGCCACCATCACACACAACAACACTTGCCACCATCACACAACAACAACACTTGCCACCATCACACACAACAACACTTGCCTCCATCACACAACAACACTTGCCACCATCACACAACAACACTTGCCTTCATCACACACAACAACACTTGCCTTCATCACACACAACAACACTTGCCACCATCACACAACAACACTTGCCACCATCACACAACAACACTTGCCACCATCACACAACAACACTTGCCACCACCACACAACAACACTTGCCACCATCACACACAACAACACTTGCCACCATCACACAACAACACTTGCCACCATCACACAACAACACTTGCCACCATCACACACAACAACACTTGCCACCATCACACAACAACACTTGCCACCATCATACAACAACACTTGCCACCATCACACAACAACAACACTTGCCTCCATCACACACAACAACACTTGCCTCCATCACACACAACAACACTTGCTACCATCACACAACAACAACACTTGCCACCATCACACACAACAACACTTGCCTCCATCACACACAACAACACTTGCCACCATCACACACAACAACACTTGCCTCCATCACACACAACAACACTTGCTACCATCACACACAACAACACTTGCCTCCATCACACAACAACAACACTTGCCACCATCACACAACAACAACACTTGCCTCCATCACACACAACAACACTTGCTACCATCACACAACAACACTTGCTACCATCACACAACAACACTTGCCACCATCACACAACAACAACACTTGCCACCATCACACACAACAACACTTGCTACCATCACACACAACAACACTTGCTACCATCACACACAACAACACTTGCTACCATCACACACAACAACACTTGCCTCCATCACACACAACAACACTTGCTACCATCACACACAACAACACTTGCCTCCATCACACACAACAACACTTGCTACCATCACACACAACAACACTTGCCTCCATCACACACAACAACAACAACACTTACATTTTTCAAATTATTTTTTCTATTTCAAATTACCTTAAAACCTCAATCAGATGAAACAGTTTTCACAATCTTCTTTGGGATATACGCAACATCCCCGCGCCCTTCCAAGCCCAGCTGGGGTTTGCTAGCCTACTTCCTGTTACAGGGACGCCACAGCACAGACTTACAGAGGACGCCACAGCACAGATTTACAGAGAGCGCCACAGCACAGATTTACAGAGGACGCCACAGCACAGATTTACAGAGAGCGCCACAGCACAGATTTACAGAGGACGCCACAGCACAGATTTACAGAGAGCGCCACAGCACAGATTTACAGAGAGCGCCACAGCACAGACTTACAGAGGACGCCACAGCACAGATTTACAGAGAGCGCCACAGCACAGATTTACAGAGGACGCCACAGCACAGATTTACAGAGAGCGCCACAGCACAGATTTAGAGAGAGCGCCACAGCACAGATTTACAGAGGACGCCACAGCACAGATTTACAGAGAGCGCCACAGCACAGATTTACAGAGGACGCCACAGCATAGATTTACAGAGGACGCCACAGCACAGATTTACAGAGGACGCCACAGCACAGATTTACAGAGAGCGCCATAGTTGTACCTTTTATATAAATTAGTTTTCTCGTGTATCACAACCACCGCAGCTAACAAGAATGCCACAACTATTACAACCACCACAGCTACCAAGTCTACCACACACCAACTACAACAAACGTCTATCTCAACCACCAAAACCCAATCAATCAAAGTCATTGTTACCTTAAGAGACCGGGCCGCGGGAACCTTGGCCGCGGGCATCAACACAAGGTAAGGTGACCTCACAAGGTGGGAGTAGCACACACTCCGGAACACTCAAGGAGAGTGAAGACGCCGGCAAGAGCTTCACCTTCCTAAACACCTCCACAACACGACTCTCATAGAAAACGGCAATGGGTCTTTATTAATTATTGACATATTATAAAACCCGGGAATATCATAAGCTCTTTACTCCCCAAAATAGGCTATTTATTTTTTCCTTTTGGGGGTCATGATTCAATCACGCTGACAAGATAGAAGCGTTTGGGCACGTTTGCTTGCAACTGATGCTTCTGATCATCTAGCAGTAGGCAAGTACTCAAGCATTATGGAGCTGCCGTTGGCTCCATCTTACTAAAGCTCAGACTTATTGTCCCCAACAACGGTAACCATTTACCACTAGATTGAACATTATTGGTTGTTCTGTCATGTCGGTACAATGGCCTGTTAGCTCAGTTGGTTAGAGCGCCGTGCTAATAACGCGGATGTCGTGGGTTCGATCCCCATACGGGCCAAAAACATTACCTATCCGAGTAATACTTGATTATCATCAAGACTAATGTGGGGACCCTTGACGAGTGCCGGCTTCCTGTCCTTCCTGTCAGGTAAATCAGGTAAAACAAAATGTGCAATTAGGCTTGTACAAAATAATGCAATCCTTTCAATACATATGTAAACCATTTCACATGTACTATATTGTGAAGAAATATAAATTACCATTAATTTGTATTGAACTAATGAGGTATACACAGTTGAGCACTGTACACTGTACCTTGAGAAAGGATGGAGGCTACATCTGAAAATTGTGTTTTTAATACACTCACAAATATATAATGTCTTTCCTTCACCTTCATTCAAGCACTACGGCAGTGTAGTAAGTTTCTCAATAATAATCATATTAATAGTATTTGTATTATGATGGAGTGGAGAGCCGGGAGTGGGAGGTTGTTTCGACTGGTGCACATGGAGGGGGGGGGGGGTAAAGTGATGACTTCAATACCAGGGTAGAGAAGTGCAGGGAAGAGAAAATGATACATTGTTGAGGAGTGATTGAGTGTCTCAATATGATACTGGTCCTCTTCAACCCCCCCCCCACCCCCACACCCCGTAACAAAGGGCACTGACCTCCATCACAAGCACCGAGAGCACATTAAGTTACGTCAGTAGGAACATTCACATAGCTACAAATATGAGTGTGATAATTGAAACAGTTTTTATGTAATAAATATGCGTACAGATGGCCCGGGTCAGAGAGAATTATTAGAATACGAGTCGTCGTCAGTGAACATGTTGCTTCTGGGATTAGTTCTCACTTCAACCACGACACAAACACCATCTCACTTCAGTGTGGAAAGCAACCAGTGAATCTGGTACCCATTTATTCACACTCTGTTAATGCTAGAGTTACCGGTACGTATATCTATTTCAAGTTACCCTAAAACCTCTCTCAAATGAGTCAGATTTCATGATCTTCTGGCAGGATATAGGGATCATCCACGCGCCCTTTCAAGTATTCACCTAGTTGTGCTTGCGGGGGTTGAGCTCTGCTCTTTCAGGCCGCCTCTCAACTGTCAATCAACCGTTTCTAACTACTAAGTGCAGGGGTTCGCTACCCCACACCACAACCACCTACAAAATTCTCAGGAGAATTGATAGGGTGGACAGGGACAAACTCTTCAGCACGGGCGTAGGACGAACAAGGGGACACAGGTGGAAACTGAGTACCCAAATGAGCCACAGGGACGTTAGAAAGAACTTTTTCAGTGTCAGGGTAGTTAGTAAAATGGAATGCATTAGGCAGTGATGTGGTGGAGGCTGACTCCATACATAGTTTCAAATGTAGATATGATTGACTCCAGTAGGCTCAGGAATCTGTACACCAGTTGATTGACAGTCGAGAGGCGGGACCAAAGAGCCAAAGCTCAATTCCCGCAAGCACAACTAGGTGAGTACAGCACAGATTTACAGAGGGCGCCATAGCTAAATCTTTTATAGAATTTAGTTTTCTCGTGTATCACAACCACCGCAGCTAACAAGCCTGCCACAACTATCACCACCACCACCGCCAAGACACCTCCTACAACCACCACAGCTACCAAGTCTACCACACACCAACTACAACAAACGTCTATCTCAACCACCAAAACCCAATCAATCAAAATCATTGTTACCTTAAGAGACCGGGCCGCGGGAACCTTGGCCGCCGGCGTCAACACAAGGTAAGGTGACCTCACAAGGTGGGAGTAACACACACTCCGGAACACTCAAGGAGAGTGAAGACGCCGGCAAGAGTTCACCTTCCTAAACACCTCCACAACACGACCCTCATAGAAAACGGCAATGGGTCTTTATTAATTATTGACATATTATAAAACCCGGGAATATCATAAACTCTTTACTCCCCAAAATAGGCAAAATTTCTCCTTTTGGGGGTCGTGATTCAATCACGCTGACAAGACAGAAGCGTTTAGGCGCACGTTTCCTTGTAACTGATGCCTCTGTTCACCTAGCAGTAGGTAAGTACTCAAGCATTAAGCAACGGACGGCTATGAGAGCCATCTACTAAAAGCCAGACTAACTGACCCCAACAACGGTAACCAGTTACCGCTAGATTAAACACTATTGGTCGCTCAGTTTAACAGTTCAGTGGCCTGTTAGCTCAGTTGGTTAGAGCGCCGTGCTAATAACGCGGATGTCGTGGGTTCGATCCCCATACGGGCCAGAATGTATCTATATGAGTGTAGCTTGATTTTAATCAGGTCAAATTTGGAGACCTTCGACAGGTCAAATCAGGTAAAACAAATATTCAGTTGAGCTGGAACTTGTAGTCAGTTAGCCTGGTAAACAATCATTGTAATGTCTTTCACAGTATGGGAAATGCTGATTTTTCTATTTATTCTACAGATTTTTTTTATAGAAATACACATTACCCAGTGTATAACCTCGTTAATTCAATACAAATTGAAGGCAATTTGTATATGTACAAAAAATAGTACATATGAAACAAAGTTTACGTGCATATTATAATGTTTGTATTATTCTTTACGAGGCTAATTGCACATTTTGGTATACCTGATGTACCTGGGGGAGGGGGGGGGGCCAGTAAGCCTGACCACATTTTTGATGAAAATCAAGCTTTACACAAAAAGGTATGTTCTGGCCCGTATGGGGATCGAACCCACGACATCCGCGTTATTAGCACGGCGCTCTAACCAACTGAGCTAACAGGCCACTGTACTAGATATGACAGAGCAACCAATAGTATTTAATCTAGCGGTAACTGGTTACCGTTGCTGGGTACAGTAAGCCTGACCTTCAGTAGGATGGAGCCTATGGCAGTTGCTTAATGCTTGAGTACTTTCTAGGTGAGTGCTAAATCTCTAGCACTCACCTAGAGATTCTGTGGATCATCACAGATTCTGCAACTCCGCTGATCAGCTGTTGTTTCCATTCCGAATCTCCATGGATATTTGTATCCAAGATGGATTTTCGCTATTACTGATTCTCTCCCTCGTCCTCCTCTTCGTCCATAATGATTGGGATTGCCAACTGCAACCATGTTGTACCATCGTACAGATTCACTGGTTTGTGCTTCTATCCTCCTTTCCTCAGTTACATTGTCACGGTGATGTTGCCTGACAATACCTCTAATTTGTAGTAGTCTTGGGTATGAAGTATTCAATATGGTCTCCTTCAGCAGCCAGCACATCTGCTCGTTCATTCCCACATATTCCAACATGGGAGGAGATCCACAGAAACTTGACGACTCTTCCCTGATTGGGTAGTATCCTCACAGCTCTCATAATTTAAGCGACTATTGCAAGATTTTCTGCCCGATTTTTACTTAGGCTTTGCAGTGCTGCTTTTGAATCAGTGCAAATCACTGCACCATTAGTGTTTCGTTCAAGGAACCTTAATGCCATAACAATGGCAGTTAGCTCTGCTTGCGTTAATGTGGCATAGTTCTCAATACGTGCTTTTTCTTCGTTTCTGCGTTGGAAAGTATTATCCTTAATTACCGTGTATGCTGCACCATTGACAGGATTAGATGACCCGTCAGTGTAGATTTGATCTAGTTCATCGGCTTCTTTATAAATTTCCTTGAGATACTTGTGCCTCATTTCTTGTGTATCATGTTGGACTTTTTCGTTGCCATTTCATTGATGATAATCTTGCACGAGTCATCCTCCCAGGGAGGTAACCTCTCTACAGGCAGGAGCTCACGGGCTTGCTCAAGCAGGTGAAGCTCTTCAAGGTAGCAGACTGATATGATGACATTTTTTGCTTCTCCTGTTTCCCCCTGTAAATAACACAGAACTCAGTTTTTTCTTCGCAATATCATTGTAATGGGGATCTCTGGCTATCCTAATTGCAAGCTTAGCATTCGGTTCCTTAATTCTGCTTTTAACACTGGGGAGGGACAACTCCTCTCGTAGATTAGACGTTTTGGCAGTTCTTGGAACTACAAGAATGATTGTCATAGCTTCATTTTAAATGCTTTCAAGCCTTTTTATATCGCTTTGGGAATAAGTGCACAAAACTGGTGCGTCATAGTCTATGACGGAGCGCACATAGGCTGTGTATATCATTTTAAGCACGGCAATAGAGGCTCCATGTCTATTCCAGGTCATAGCTTTCAGTGCCCTGAGTCGACTTTTGCATGTTCCTATGAGTTGGTTGAGCTCCTCTTTCTTCCCCTTGTTAGAGCCGACAGTGACGCCGAGGTACCGATAGTGGTCAACCCATTCAAGTGTTACACCATTAATTTGTAGTTCTTCATTTGCTCCCCGCTTGTGATGAGAGTTTGCTTTTGTCTTGTTTGTGGAGAGAGTGAAACCGAGCTCAATACATTTCCTTCCAAAGAGTTCAGTAGACTCTTTCTTCTTCTTCTTGAGAATAGGTGCAGTTTGCATGAAGGGGTAACCCTCCCGATGACTGCACCAGGACAGATGTAAGGAGACGCGTTGATGGTAAAGAGGAGAAGAAAGTCAAAAGCGGTAGACGTGATGGGCCGTAGAGAGAGGAGTGGCGACGAAAACAGAGGCGAACGTCAGAGGGAGACTCCCCGCACCGGGGGGCGGGGCGTCATGGTCACGGTGGCAGCTGATCCAGGCACGGCGTAGCGGTGCGCGCAAGACGGGAACTAATATTTCTCCGGAAACTTACGGTACGGAAAGCGCAAGCGGTACGCTTCCCAAACCACCCACAGGTCGGCGGGCAGCCGGCCATCAGGCTGTACCCTCGGCTGAGACATCCTATCCGGCACCCTATAAACAAACTCTTTCTTTGACGACACCCAGATGGTTGACGAGCACCACGGGATCGGAAGCACCCGGGCATCCCGATAAGGGCCCAACTCCGGACCCTCACAGGGCACGACCCCAGCAGACGGGACTAGGCAACCCCCAGACCGGGGCAAGGAAGGAGGGGGAACTGCAGGCGCGGCAGCGACCCCACCACAGGGCACAGGAGCCGAGGCTCCCTGGCGCACATCTTTCCGCAACTTCACGACGAGGTCCCGACCATCAGGGACAACCCCCCACTGCGGGGACCCAACAGCAGGAGACGCAGGAGGGGGGACACAGGGAGCAACGTCGGAGCCCCTCACAGCACCATCATCCTCGGCGGGGGACGCCAGCTGAGCACCATACTCCCCCACCTCCTCCCAAGGCACACCACGAAGGGGGGAGACACTCCGAGCCCGCCGCGAACGCTTCGAGACAGGCCGCACCACACCACGCCCAGCAGGCCCCGCCGCAGGCACAGCCTCCACCGTCATATCCACACAGGCCACACCCGCACCGTCCGAAGAGTCCACAGAGGCCACATCACCCACACTGTCTACATCATCCACGGAAATAGCCTCAGAACACCGACGCGCGCGCTTCTGCAAAGGAATGGGAAGAGCAGAACTACAGGAGGCAACACACTCAGGCACGGCAGGCACCTCACCACGAAGCACCCCCTCCAAAACGGCAGAACCCGCGTCCCCGGGAGCCGGTAACACATCCACAGGCGGGGGCGGAACATGAACCTCCACCGGGACACCTTTCACTACACACAGCTCAGGCGACAGCCCGACACCCTCACACACCGGCGGAACAACCCCAGGGGCCACAGCTGGCACTAGACGTGTCGCACAGGCCGGAGAGCCCTCCTCAACAGGCGGAGCCGCAGACAGGCAGGCAGGCGCCTCAGGCACAGCACCTACACCGTCCGAACGCAACAGGGGCGGAAAATCCTCCGCACGAAGAACATGCACACGACCAGTCGCTCCCACGTCGCACGCAGCAGCCAGATGACCCTCGTGACCACACCGATAACAGGTGCGCGGTTGACCCCGGTACTGGCAGCGGAGCGTGTATCCCAACACGGACATCGACGACGGTACACTACCCTTCAGCGACATCGTCAGGGTGCGGGAGCCGTCAAGCATACCAACACAGTGCCCGGCAACGACCTTGTTCCAACGAACACTCAACACTGTCCCAAACCGTTCGAAACAGGAGGTTAAAAAGTCGTCCTGAAATTCGAAGGGGGCACCATGCACCGTCACAGACGTCAAGGTGACACTAAGATTCACTACCTTAACTGAGCCAGCTGAATCAGGGAGAGGGTAAACACGCCCCTCACACCGCTCGAGAAACGCCTGAAAGGCAGCCTGGAGGCGGAACTTGACCACAGCACGGTGGCCCTGAAGCAGCTGGACGCCCACCAGGTCAGACAGCTGCACATGCAGCACGTCTACTAGGGCGACACCAACCAATGGATGGTTCACCGGCACCGTAAACGCCAGACCAGCTGACAGCGTCCTCTGCAATGGAGGGCGAAACGTCCCCATGGCGAAGCAAACGTCACCCCGTCAGTGGCAAACCACCACCAGCAGGGCAAACAAGCGATCACCCAACGTAAACACTAGCCAGTGCGGAGAGACCTCAGGAACGTCCGACCCGGCCGGCGGTCACCACCCGAGACTCTTTAATTTTCCCCAAGGTGGGAGCTTGTATTAGGACATCATCTGCATATCCCACTTGTTGTGTTCCTTCCGGGAAATAAAAAAAAAAAAAGCGGGTAAAAAAAAAAAAAAAAAAAAACTTGGAGTCTTTGTGAGCCGCAGGCCGGGTTCTGCCCCCTTACCGGCTGTGTCTTCGTCCACACTTGTCTTGCAGATGTTTCCCTTCCAATAGAGCTAGTGAAGTCAAGCCATGGGGCTGGTTGGGAGGTAGAGTGGGTGGTTGGTGTGATAGGAGGGGGATGGGGGGGGGTAGTTGAGATGCAGTGGAGAGGACTGGTTCTGAGGCAGGGGGGGGGGAGGGAAGGGGGGGGAGGCGCCGTGGACAGGAATAGAGGTTTTGATGGATTTATTATTAATAATAATAATAGTAAAATAAATACCCTTGAACAAAACAACATGTGTGGAAGTATCGGAGTGTGTATATATAAATGCTACACAGTATTCATCTATAGACATCCAGTTATGGTGAAACACATGTGAAGAACCTCTCACACACTCACAGCTCCCTGACAAGAAGGAGCCAGCTTAGCTTAGCTGCCAACACCCACACATCGTGTCAGCAAGGCGGACAGCCCGCCTGCTTTCATACCTCTCACTGTATTTCCCACTTCTATACTTCCCATCACCTATGCCTCTCCATCCTCTTTACTCCTCCCCCCCCCAAACAAAAAATAAGCGGGTGGGTTTATGGGAGGGGGAAGAAGTGGATAGGCCTCAGGGGAGCGGTGCCAGGCTACACCATTTCCTCCCCAGGCTACAGTCACTGGACCACCCTGGGCTACATTCCCCCCCCCCCCTGGTCACTGGTCCACCTGTGGCCTGAGTCGATATTCGTTTTGGTCCCTGCCAATTAGGCCTCTTGCTGCAGTGCCGGTTCCATGCCTGGTGGGGTTGCTGGCAATTGACACACTTGGGTGTTACAGGGTTATTAACACTAAGCTTATCCAGACATAGTTTAGTGTCGTGAGAGCCGCTACAACACCCACACCTAGTTCTCTGATCACATTGCCAGGTTCTGTGGTCCCACCGTTGACAGTTGCCACATAAGGATGGGCTGCCAATATATCGGTCCACTCTACAAGGCCTTATGCCTGGTAATGCAATAACAGGGGGCAATTCTCCCTCCCACATAGTGATTGCATGATTTTTTGGCACTCTCCCAGGTCCCGTGTTGCGCTTGACCCCGGATGATCTGGGAAAAAGGGGGGAATGGGGGAGAGGATGAGGGGATGGGGGTAGTTAGGGAGGGTGGGGAGGAAGAGGGAATGGCGGGGAGGACGAGGGGACATAGGAGTGAGGATAACGATGGGTTGTTTGTGATATTATATATTAAATATATATATATTATATATATATACATATATATATATATATATATATATATATATATATATATATATATATATATATATATACAATCTTTGGACAACACCCACCAGTGGGACTCGAACCCAGAAAGCACAACTACCTTCCAGTAGCTGGCATAACTAGTATGCTTTAACCCACTACGCCATCAGACCTTACAAATAGAAGTAGATATATATACTATATATATATATATATATATATATATATATATATATATATATACATATATATATATACATACACATATATATATATATATATATATATGTATATATATATATACATATATATATATATATATATATATACATACATATATATATATATATATGTATATATATATATATATATATATATATATATATATATATATACATATATATATATACTATATATATATACTATATATATATACTATATATATATATAAATTCTTCAAGGCACCGTATGGGCCAATAGGCCCTCTGCAGTTACTTCCATTCTCATGTACCCATCTCACCCAAAACCAATAAAAAGCAAGAGTTATGTCAAATACATATAAATTATATATGTGCAGGTGTATATATATGTACAGGTGTACATACAAGTGTAGATTTTTGCCTGAGGGAGTAAATCACAGTCTTAAAGAGGTATATAGTGAGTTTAATGATGAACTACACTGAAGGGCAACTGTTGTCGTGTGCGTCCGGTCACAACACTGCTCAACAACCTTCACAACACTAGGAAGATCTCTACAACACATTACGTGTATGATACACAAGATAATTTGCAAATTATTATCTTAAATTATATTGAGGCAGCGTGCTATAACACAATATAAAGTATGTTTTGTTATTAGTGAATTGTCTCTAATATTGCAACTACAGAACACGAGAACCTCACTCGTGTGTGTGCTTGCGAGGGTTGAGCTCTGGCTCTTTGGTCCCACCTCTGAACTCTCAGATGAACTGGTGTACAGAATTCAGGAGCCTATTGTGCTCTATCAAGTCTACATTTGAAATTGTGTATGAAGTCTGCCTCCACCACATCTACTCCACATGTGGAGTGTGTGTGTATGTACCGTATGCTCATGTGCACACACACCACTTTACCCGTGTCCAAGCGTTGCTACACATGTACACACATACTGGTACACATGTGTACCAGTACTAATATACACACTATACTAATGCGAGTATACTGGTTCTACTTCTCAGGCTCAACAAGCCATGAATGTCTTAAATAATTGTTTTATACACCCACCCTATACACTACTCACCTATACACTACTCACCTATACACTACTCACTCCCTGAGCAACTAGTTACAGTTTCTGAATAATTCCTACCAAAGTTACTCTGATAATGAACAAATCCACAAGAGCCGTGGCGAGGGTTCGAACCTACGTCCTAGAGGATCCCAGACGCGCCCTAATAGACGGTACCACAACCTCTGCCAAGCTTGCTAAGCCTTAACATAATGGAATGTGTTTTGCAAGACTTTATTTTCTTCTGATGATATACGTATAAGGGGGAACCTTTGACAAACCGCCGGCTTCCTGTTCTCATCGAGGCCACAAGGTAAATTCAGGTAAATGCTATCATCCCAGGGAGTAACACTAATGATAACACACAGTCATGATAACACAGTTATCTAATATATCACAATCAATCTTATAGGCAAATAGATATAATTATATTGAGTAAATATTTGTAATTCCTCCTCATAATGAAGCTAATGAGTCCTCGTAGCCGAGCTGACATCGCTCTGGGTTCGTAGCTCTAAGGCACCGGGTTCGATTCCTTTTCGAGGCAATAACAATTGGGCAATTTCTATCGTCTGATGCCTCTGTTCATCTAGTAGTAAATATGTACCTGGGACTTACCCAGCTGCTGCGTCTAGGAAGTGTGTGTGTGCGTACATACACAAGAATTAAACACACACATTCTTACCAGAGTAAAATTGAAGATTTCTACAAGTAATATTATGGCTGTATGACAAACATTATCTCAACCAATGTGAATTATTTAACTTATATTATTATAAGTTATTATTATTATATAAGCTATTATAACTTAACTTATATCATTTAACTTGTGTTCCTTAACGAGGAACATTCAACCCTAAATAATTATAAGTAACTTAGAATAAAACACTTCAAAAAGTCCTAAAATTAGATATATCATTATATTATAACATAGTTACCCCTAAAAATTAGAAACACTAAAGAATGGTATACAATATAATGACAAACTATTTTAACATATATTAAACAGTATTCAACAGTAAGATAACACTGTCTTCAAAGATGATAGCACCGTAAGGCTCAGCCAAGACTGTGTCCTAAGGTGCGACACTTTCTCAATTGTTTCTTTATATATATACAAGAGTTGTTACATTCTTGTACAACCACCAGCACGCATAGCGTTCCAGGCAGGTCCTTAATCCTAATTTTCCCCCAGAATACGACCCACCTTGAGGTGCTTCCGGGGCTTAGCGTCCCCGCGGCCCGGTCGTCGACCAGCCCTCCCTCGACGACCCGCCAAATCGTTTAACAACCAGGTACCCATTCACTGCTGGGTGAATAGAGGCTATACAGTTAATGATTAGCGCCCAGTCAATCTTCCTCGGACAGGATACGAACCTAGGCCCTTGCGAAACACCAGACGAGGGTGTTACCATTCCGCCACAGAGACTGTAAGCTTCAACTAAGTTCCCAAATATAGTTTCCTAACATAGTTGCCTAATATAATTCCTTAACATACCACATTAGGGAAACATGAAGGGCATATTGTATTGTTCAAAATCCCAGGAGCTACGTCCAGTCTTGCCCACCACAACGCGTTATAACTCTAATAACCTTTTATTGATAAATATCATTGCAGTAGAATGTGGAAAATTAGTTGGTAATATTATCAATGGTGTGGCGGTGACGGGTGAGGTGTGGCTCTAGGGAGGCGCTGACAGGTGAGGTGTGACCCTGATGAGGCGCTGACAGGCGAGTTAAGGCGCTGACAGGTGAGGTCTAGCGAGCCACCTCACACTCCAGGTCAGCGAGGTCTGGGTCGTGTGACGTAGGCTTCTTCCCCTCAGGCATCATCTTCACTTCCTCACTGTCAACAACAGGAAACCCACAGTAAGAACAACAGATTACCCACACCAGCCAATTTACCCTGAAACGATCTCCCAGGTGAGGCATTTAGACACGATGTGGCAGATACAGGAGAAACAGGTTAAGGGTTTGCTATCTTGGAGCGAGACTAGGGGGATAGTGTTAACAAGTTGACCAGACCACACACTAGAAGGTGAAGGGACGACGACGTTTCGGTCCGTCCTGGACCATTCTCAAGTCGATTGAGAATGGTCCAATCCCACGTTGAATGACTATCGACTTGAGAATGGTCCAGGACGGACCGAAACGTCGTCGTCCCTTCACCTTCTAGTGTGTGGTCTGGTCAACTTACTTTAGCCACGTTATTGTGACTCCTCGCCTGCATAGTGTTAACAAAATGAAAAATCACAAAGAAATCACAATGGAATGGTGTATCAATGAGAAATTTGTTTTGAGACAATGGGATGACTAGAACAAGCGTGCTGGTGATTCTCAGACACCTTGTTAAACCCACTCGGTCACGATAGGATGAAACTCGATCGACCTGGAACTCTACTGAATTCATTGGGAATTCGGGAGGCCCCCAACGGGAGTCCAACGGTAATTGTTAGTGTCGGTCTGCGTACACTCTGACGTGCGGGTAATGGTGTTAACTCTAACGACCGAGCTATTCAGTAGCCTTAATAAGGAAAAATTCCAGAAACAACATCCTGCTGCCAAGTGTGGATAACAATTTTAAAGTGTTTTTCTTACGGGTGACTTTAATTTTCGTGGAATTAACTAGATTAACAAAATAGGAAATATTGATGTATAAGATTTCTTTTAGAATTAGTTAACGATTGCTTTCTTCAGATGACAAGCACAGTAATATTATGGTTAGCAACGGGAACAAACTCGTTATTTCCATCTGTGGCGGAGGAAATGATGTAAGACGAGTTAGCAGCGAGGCATTAATGCCCTAATGACGAGGTTTAGGACAGCTAACGAATCAGAAGCAAGGGGAAGATTCTGATCATCATGTGACATTCTTCCATGAGAGGAAGTTGGGCATGAGTGGCTGTCTGGACCACCGGGAGTCAATTGCCGACTAGACAAATATCGCAAACCAAATGCAATATCATTAACTGGTAACTGGGAACATTTGAATGGAAGGAATGATATGTGTGGTGAGGAGTTAGTCTGTCTAGGGCTGGGGTTGTTGTCTTTTGCCAGTTGTTTGCAATCTGTGGTTAGAAGGTCTTCTTTGAGTTTAAACTGGTAGTTGATAGTGGTATGGGAACGGATTTGGGGCAAGGAGGTAATGTGTTAGTGGGGACAAAGTTTAGACAAAAGAAACAAGGCTAGAGATGGGCTAGAGATGTTATATATATATATATATATATATATATATATATATATATATATATATATATATATATATAACCCTGGGTGGACAGGGTACAGAACATTGTCCACCCAGCTATTAGGGCCCCCTATATACATATATTGTGTGTATCAAAAGATGGTCACTCACAGAGTATCGTCGTCTTCAAGCTCTTTCTGATCGTTTTCGGGTGTCTTGGCCTTCTTCTTGCTCCCACACCAGTTACCGTCATGTCTGCAGTACCACATGAGGGCGCCCATCACCAGGATCAGCCCCGCCAGCGTCCCCCACAGCTGCGCCTGCGCCACCAACCACGGGACTTCAAGATGCATTTTTATTTCTAGTCTGACGCGACGCTTTAATGCGTTTCCTAATAACTTATTATATTTTCAAAGACTTTAGTTTACACACACAACTGTAGCCTGAAAACACTAAACAGAGTTTTATTTTACTTCTGGGTTGACCTTTTGTTGAATTCTCTGAATGTCTCTTGCAAATTGTCTATATACCTGGTCATACAAGTATTTGTGTGCATGTCTGATAACATACTACTTGTGTAAAGGAAAAAATGGATATGTTTATCTCTCAGAATGTTTGGTAATTTGTTTATTGTTTGTGATGTGTGTATATATGTATGGACACGTTGTACTGAACGGGGTGAGAATAGCTTGAGCTACCTCATTCCTTTGTATGTATTTTACCTCAATAAACTTATTTCAATTTCAATTTCAATGATGGGGCTTCGTCAGACACCTCACTCACCTTAATGTGGGTGAGGTGTTTGCCGAAAACATGTTTGACTACATGAAAAAGTGCTAAGAGAGCAGATACACAAAACTTTGAAACATTTCACACTCAAAACCCAGTCAACAAAGCCTATTAAGAACATATAATATATATTTATTTTCAGTTTGAATTCTTTGTCGTCAGTATGTTAGACAGGAGATAAAAGTTTTGGGTGTTACAGACATTATTTGGCCAGGAGAGAGGAGCCTTGGGAGCACTGACCTGACCAACGACAGCTTCTGAAGTAGGCTTCTCGCTACAGCAGGTGGGGACGCCGTTCTCTTGGCAACACTTCTGCTCCGACGTGCAGGTGTAGATGTTGTTGGGGTCCAGCTTGCTGCCTGACGGGTTAGCGTAGCACTCTATCTTACCCTTTTCCTCAGCTGAGACAAAGGTGGTAATTAGGAAGTGTTTTCACACACACACACACACACACACACACGGGACCAAAGAGCCAGAGCTCAACCCCCGCAAGCACAATTAGGTGAGTACACTACACAAACGATCTACCAGAAGGAATGCAGAATTATATGAACATGTTTGCGGATGACGCTAAGATACTGGGGAAGACAGGAGACGCAGACCATTGTAATGCCCTTCAAATTGATCTAGATAAAATAAGTTCTTGGAGTATGTCACTTTCCAACTTCAGATTTGCTTTTAATTATATAGATGGTGAAATACTACAGAAACTGTTCATGACTTTTGTGAGACCAAAATTGAAATATGCAGCAGTTTTTTTTTTTCTACCACAGACGTGGCCACACATTTACAATGCTAACCAACATATATACATTTTCTTCTGTCCTCCATGGACAGGGTTAGAGAAGTGTTAAACATATAGTTCAAGGGTATATTGAACACTCAACCACAGAAGGTGACAGCAGTTGTATGGCGCCCGTGTCTCAAGCACCACATAAATTATGTGTTATATGGTGTTTATTAATTCCGCTAGAATTTACCTACTTAAAATTATCTGTTAGATTAAGGACCTGCCCGAAACGCTGCGCGTACTAGTGGCTTTACAAGATTGTAAATACTATGCTATGTATTCTCACAAACCCAATGTACCTTTTTGTATATAAATAAATAAATAAACTGAAAAAGGAGCAGCAGCAGTATGTTACAAAATAGCTTCCGGAACTGAAACACAAGAGTTGCGAGGACAGACTAGAGGCGTTAAGCATGCAACACTAGAATATAGAAGAAAAAGAGATATGATCACTACTTACAAAATAATAACAGGCATCGAAAAAATTTACAAAGAAGAATTCCTGAAATCAGCAATTTCACGAGCAAGAGGACACACAGATTCTAGCTAAGGAAACAAAGGTGCTGAAAAAATATTTGAAAGTTTTCTTTTGTAAATAGTGATAGACAGTTGGAACAAGTTAATTGAGAAGATGGAGGCCAAAACCTTCAGAAATTTCAAAGCGTTATATGACAAAGAGTACTGGGTAGACGGGACACCACGAGCGTAGCTCTCAATAATCCTGTGACTACACTTAGGTAATCGATGATAAACAGCAGGAATTATAAAGTAACAAATTATGATTTCACGTGATTTTGACCAGTAAAGCTTGCAGGGGCTGCCTGGACACAACTAATCTGTTAAATGGGCCCCCTGGCTGGGGGAGATAGTTGTTATGTAAGTCAGTAATTCAGCTGTAAGCAGCCAGTAGGTTATTTCAGTTAATTTGTACTCAGTAAAGTGTATTACAAGAAATAAGATATTTGGTAAATAAGGTTATGTACGACGTGTGGACACGTTGCCACAGTGGGGACAACCTGTCCTCTCAGAAATAGTCTTAAATTACGTCCGAATTTGGCCGTTTGTCCGTATGGCCGAAAATGGACGTAATTTGTAAATTAAAAATAATTGAAAATAAATTTTTTGATTTTTTTTCCCAAAACAAATGCAAGCTAAGGGTCCTCTGGTAGGTTAGGAGGGCAGGAAGTTCTCCTAAGGTTTCAAAACGTCATGCAAACCGATAATTGAAAGTTTCCTCTCCTAACCTAACAGCCTAAGCCAGAGGACCCAAAACAGAAAACGGGGTGGAAGGGGGAAGATAGTTTAATTTCAGCTGCGTCTGGCTGGTTATGGTTGAGGGTTCTTGCTAAGGGACGGATCCTTTTATCGTTCACATAACTCCTTACCCCGTTTCGTGCTGGCCACTAAGCTCTACCTTCCATTATTATATGATAGCAATTCCAGGGACACAAATGTGTAGTATTATTTAAAGTATCATTCAGAACATTCAGAATGGAGAACATTCATGTTCGTTACTGGGGGAATGTTCTTGGACTGTTCTTCACCTACAGTGTTTTGGGTGCACCTTAGCAAACATAAAAAAACACTGACATTTTCTATGTTATGTTCAGTAAGATTAAGTTTATAATGTCGGTAATTACATCTATTTTAAATACCCTGTGTCGCAGGCACAAGAGAACACCATCAAGTTCATGTTTATTGAGACAAGAAAGAAATACATCTCAAAGGGATAGAGTAGCTTAGGCTATTTCTACCCCACAAAGGACATCATCCCTTGGAGGTACTTCCCTGGGGGTCGGGCCTCACCCCTTGTCCCTGGGGGACCTGTTAGAATAGCTTTTGGTACTTAATTGGGGCCCTATGACACAGCAGAGTGGAGTGTAGACTGGTAGTGTAGGTACCCACAGTACGGGTGTAATACTACATCTTGCCCCATTCAGACTCGGCGTGACAGACACACGTACACATGACTCACCCTGTACAATGCTGAGGCCAAGCAAGACGAGAGCAATTATGTGTGTCATGATGGTGGTGGTAACGGTGTCCCAGCAGTGCCAACAGTGCCGTGGAGGCGGCAGCGTCACTCGCAACAACACCTCTACCAAGTAATAATGAACAATGGGCGATAGTTACATGCATAAAGTAAAGTAAAGTGCTGACAAGCAGGGGCCAGATTCACGAAGCAGTTATGCAAGTACTGAGGAAAGTTGTCGTTCTGACTATCGTTGTGGCGGCTACGTCGGGAGTTTGTATATAATTAGTTGGTCACTACTACACAACCCTCGATATAAACCTAAAATGTATATATATACACTCTGGCTGCCTTCTCCCCAATACAATGAATTATTATTATTAATTATATACATGTTAGGCCTATATCAAAGTCCCCTCCCCCCCCCCCCCCGCTACAGTCTGCAGCCTCACGAGAAGCTGACTAACTCTTGAGAAGCTTTACTTATTGCTAGGTGAAGAGAGGCATTAGGTGATAGTAAATGCTTCCAGACATTCTTGTCCCACCCATGATCATCACCTACTCTCATATTTCAAGTTTCCCCAACGTTTATTTACTCAATAACTACTGGAAGATTTATCATCTTGCTATAATAAATCTAATTAAAATTTCATAAAAAGACATATTTATTACAAATTACAAGCAGTAGAAACTTGTATATATAGTTAACATGAAGGACTTCTTGATGGGACTCACCAACAGAAATGTTTTATTTAATATTAAATTATTATTTATCTCAAAATTTCCAGTCTGAGGGTTGTGTAGTAGTGACCAACTCGTTATATACAGTTTACGTAACACTAAGACTGGTCTGGAGGCGCCGTAGCCCGAGGCGCTGGTCTTAGGAAGATTGGTGGTCTTAAATGCCTTCCTGACTTCCGACGTAGCCGCCACGACGATGATAAGAACGACAACTTTCTGAAGTACTTGCATAACTGCTTCGTGAATCTGGCCCCAGGTTACTGGTGCACTTGTAGTATATTAAAGTATACAATAGGACTAACTACGTTATACAATAGCACTAACGTAGTATATTAAAGTATACACTAGCACTAACTACGTTATACAATAGCACTAACGTAGTATATTAAAGTATACACTAGCACTAACGTAGTATACAGAGACCTTAATCACATTAACGTGACACTAAGAAATCATGGCTCCTACGGATTTTTCTCATTAACGAAGTATGTTAAAGTATATAAAAGCATTAACGAAGTATATTAAAGTATATAAAAGCATTAACGAAGTATATTAAAGTATATAAAAGCATTAACGAAGTATATTAAAGTATATAAAAGCATTAACGAAGTATATTAAAGTATATAAAAGCATTAACGAATTATACTTGAGAATATAAAAGTATTAACATAGCATATTAAAGTATATAAAAACGTTATCTACTAAACTACTTAAAATTAAAAATTTTTAATAATGGTTTTAATGACAAATATGTTTTATATGTTGCATATGCGTTTATCTGGGTCATGATACAGTCATGTTGAGGTGCCATGATACATACATGAGTGTATTAGAGGCAAGATATACACACGTGTATATCGATCATTGCTAATAAATACCTTGGACACAATGTCACAACCTATTCTCCTAAAAATACACATACGCGCCAAGCTTGAATGGTCCTCATGGCTACATGCATCAGAAAACTCTTGACCTCCGAGTCTCCGTGTTCGAATCCTTCAGGGGGTTACGAGGTTTCTGGTGCATGTTGGCTTAGGGGACCATTCAAGCTTTTTTTTGGATTTGTGTTACTCACGTGGCCCCAAAAAGCGAAGTGATTCGATGATATATCTGTATCCTAAAATTGACCTCCGAGTGCTGTCGGGTATTGGGTTAAAAGTCTCATGCAATGCCCGATTCGAATATACAGTATAGTTAGGTAGGTGATATATACCTGTGTTGGTGAAGCAGAGAGATGGCTGTGATGGGACAACAGGTGTGTGAGTGTGTAGGTCCCAGTCAGGTGTGGAGTGTCCTTCCCACCTCGCTAGAGAGATTGCAACAATCAATGTTGCCCACCTGAGTGATCTGGCCGACTGTGTTCACTCACCACATGCATGATACCTTCCACCAATCACCTCGTTAACCGAACAATCCAGTCATCACAAATATATTCAACTCCCCTTTACGTATTGATATGTTCTACGCTTCTATTTATGGGCTTAACGTATGGCACGGATAGATATATTTTTTATGAAAATATACGGAAAAAGTACGTTAAAATCCGGTACAGCGTTTGTTTATCCGAAACCATGGTGAGTTGTCTAGGTATCCGAACACAACCGGACGGGATGCCATCCTCGCCCCTCCGTAAGCAGGCCGCATGGGTGAGAATTGTTTGCTGCTAATGAAGAGTTTTATTTGCTGATTAATACACTTTTTAATAAATGATGTGTATTTCGTTGTTAATATATTTTATGATGTATACGTTCACCATATCTCTGCTGTATGTATAATATGCCTGTATATATGTATGGATGTATGATAGCGTACAAACATGTTTGAATGTACATATACATGTTTGAATGTACATATTTGGTCGTGTCTAGTAACTAGAGGCGCCAAACCTACAAAATTTATTAAAATAATAATTTTTTCAAAGAATACAATTTGAAGAGTGCTATCTTGTTTAATTTAATGAATAAGATGCAATTTATTTTTTTATTTAAACCAAAATTAACTTGCCAGCCTGACCTAATTTTCTATGGTGATTTTTTCTTATACTGCCTAAGATAAGGCAAAGATTCAGTTGATATCTTTTACTGCCTAAGATAAGGCAAAGATTCAGTTGATATCTTTTACTGCCTAAGATAAGGCAAAGATTCAGTTGATTTCTTATACTGCCTAAGATAAGGCAAAGATTCAGTTGATATCTTTTACTGCCTAAGATAAGGCAAAGATTCAGTTGATATCTTTTACTGCCTAAGATAAGGCAAAGATTCAGTTGATATCTTTTAAGAATCATCACTATGTTGCCTCAGAACACACTTTTCATCATTAAACAACATCTGCCAATCTTTCATCCATTTCCAAGCCTATTTGGCTAATCTTGAGGTGATTTATGTCTTATTCTTTGTTAATTCATGCAATCAATATCATATGTTAATTAATATTATTAAGGGCAAACTAATGTTAAAATAATTATTTGAATATATAACAAATTTCTTTGTTAATTAATCTCTTGTTACTGACAGTTATTTTTAGTCCAAATAGACAGATAAATATTCTTTTCATTAACGTGGTAGATCACAGTATACAATAGCATTATCGTATATTAAAGTATATAATAGCACTAACGTCGTATATTAAAGTATACAATGGGCTCTTTTTTTTGGAGTGCTTTTGGCGTGGAAAAGTGCCAGTGTGTGATGATGTGGTGTTAGGGTGATGTGGTGGTGTTAGTGTGGTGATGTGGTGGTGTTAATGTGATGATGTGGTGGTGGTGTTAGTGTGTTACTTCATGTCCCAGAGTGTGAAGATGTGTCCTGGCAAGTAACATTGTCACTCTCCAGTAGCAGGAACATTAAAAGATCCTACGTTCAGTATCATCATACTGGCGTTCAACACAGCCAAACAAACCAGGGGCCAGATTCACGAAAGAACTTACGCAAGCAGTTACGAATGTGTACATCTTTCCTCAATCTTTGACGGCTTTGGTTACATTTATTAAACAGTTTACAAGCATGAAAACTTGCCAATCAACTGTTGTTATTGTTATAAACAGTCTCCTGGTGCTTCGGAGCTCATTAACTGTTTAATAATTGTAAACAAAGCCGCCAAAGATTGAGGAAAGATGTTCAGATTCGTAAGTGCTTGCGTAAGTGCTTTCGTGAATCTGGCCCCAGGCTCAGACCAACTGCCGCAGATCTCAAAAATTCCGAATTTCCTCATATATAAACAATGGGTTTTGTACATATTTAGGCCTAAGTAAGATTTGGTTTGTTGTGCCCATTGGAAATTATTTGTATATAGAGTCCATGACTTCCTGGAATTACACATTATCTTTGTTATAAGACATTATCGTCTAGGTAATAGCCCGTTCTCATTAACAAGGACCAAATGCTCGTTAATCCCGCTGATAATCCCGTTGTTTATGAAGGAAAGCGCTTTACACACGAATCACCACTGATGACATTCGAACATTTCTCGAACAGTGCTTCGCTGATGACCTCTGTTCGACTCCCAACTCTGGAAATGCTTCACCTTTCGTACTACACATATACATAATTGCCAACAGAAGCTAAACATCTAACCTAAGCAACGCTTAAATATGCGCAATATTACAATATATATAATAATATTAATTTACATTTGAGATAACTATTATTTTGAACACCCAGTACATCAACATTGATAAATGCATCTTTGGGTTGACCACTGGATGGACGAACACTGCCTAGGGATGGGTTGCAAAATACCAACTAATTCTTCTTAAATTTGTGATAGCCTAGCTTACCTAGTCTAGCATACCTAATCCAGCACGTGGGATCTGTGTACAACTAGCAAGCTACTCAAGCTAGAAGCTCTTCCAGCTGCATTGATACCAGATGTACTAGAGTAAGTGTTGTTGGCTAACATTACCACTTAATTATCCTAAAGTTAACATGTGTTATAGCACAGTTAACGATTACCTCGATATAATGTTCTATAATTTGCCAAATAATAGGAAAATATACATCATACATGAAAATGTAAATATTTGTTTTAGGAGCGTATCCCCCCATCAGTTCTCCAGTCGCTTTCTGCTTCCATTAAAGCAACACTTGAACAATAATTATCTAACACACGTAATATTTCTCAGTGTTGAAATGACTGAGGTAAACAGTAAGGTGATTTATCGCAAGTGTCCGGTGGCCTTCAATTACGTGACGTCGAAATAAAGGTTTCTGTTATATCATGAGTTTATTTATGTTATTGTTATTGAACTTATATAATTGTTACTTAACAATAACTTATTGTTATTGTACTTTTGTCTGCTGGATGTGTATATATGTACCTTTTTTGTGACGATTTTCATTTTAGTCCATATATATATACGGTATTTTGTTATAATAGAGGTGATTAACAGTGAGGGAAAATACAATAGTGAGGGCTCCCAGGGGGTGAGCGGCCCCCGTTTTCGAAGAGGGAGGGTGACAGTCAGTCTACTTGAGGCAGGCCTGGCTGCTATACCTCCTCGCCTGGACGCTATACCCTCCCTGCTATACCCGCGCCGCTATACCTGGATGCTATACCATCCAGACGCCGCCGCTGTCTGGATGCTATACCCTCGACATCTGGACCAACTAACCAATTACGGAGGTAATTAATGAGCGAGGTGTGTGATAGGGTTGGTGGGCGAGGCTAGGCCAGTGGTGTTGCAGATTTAGTGACTAAAGTTGCTACCTAATATAGCCTATTGTGGCAGATGGAGCAACACGAAGCAAGATTCATAAAGTAATTGAGGAATTAAAACATTTTGTTATATACAGTTATGTTTACAAGTGGTTCGTAGTGTGACGATGGCGTTCTCAATGCCTCGAAGACTAATTTTGGCTTAAAACGTAATTCTGACGGATTTTAGAATTAAAATGTGCAGGTGAAGGCGTATGTGTTGTTGTTGCTATATAGACGACAGTAAATCGCTAGATTTAGTGGTCAGCAGTATAGATTTACCTCAAAAGAATTGTAGTAGCCATTGCCGTTGCAAGACTATAAGCCTCTGCTGTTGCAAACGTCGCACCGACTGATCACACGAACCGCTCAAGCGCCGGGGCCTGTCCAGGGGGGGAGGGATATACACGCCTTGTTAACTGCATCATCGATTGTTCCGCCACTCGGGTCGTTGGAAGCACTGCTGCTCCACACCGGTGTTGACACCTCACACTGATGGGATCAGAACACCTTGTATCTTAGGTTCTGGTTGGAGCATGGTTCTGTTTTGTTATTTAACACCCGACCTACACCTGTTGTATTATTAGACACCCGACATAGTAATATTGTTGAATATTACTACATAATTATCAGGTCCTGCATTACAATACAATATTATATTGTAGATTGCTGCATATTTGTAATTATTTAACATTTATGTTTGATCTTTAGTAGTTTAGGCTAGGGACGTGCTGGAACTGGTTCCAGATGCTATGGAGATTGGAAGCATATTTTACATAACATTTAATAAGACAAAATCCGCAGTGCTGTACAAGTTATAGATGGTGAGTAGAACTGAGTACTGGCCTGGTACTCAGCTAGGCCAGAGTACCTAGAGACTAGGTACTCTGTCCTGGCTGATATATTGAGTCGTAGTTGTCGTCGTGGACACGTGATGTCGTCACCAGTGGTTCGTGGTGCAAATTATCAGTAACAAACTTGGTTATAAACTCTGTACTTCATTAATTTTGTTTGGTTGTAGCATATCAGAGCCTCGTTAGGTGGTCGTTATCATTGTGACAGTGTAGTTTGCATTCAATAATATTGTGAGGAAATACATTTACTACAACAATGATATTGAATGGACATATTACACGTGGAAGGGTATTATTGCCGAGTTAAATGCGAAACTTGCGGGATGTTCAGTGATGTAAATTACGGATCCATTGTTTACCAGCGGTTGATTGTCTTGTTTTGCAGAGAGGAACGGAGCAATATGAAGTCAGATGAGAGGAACCCGTATAAGCAGCCGACAGGTAAGAATTGCTTCATACTTAACTGCTTTTCTTTATCCTCAAAAATTCAGATGTATATTATACTTTTAAGTGGTATATTAAATCTTGCATAATCAGAGCAAGTATACATGTCTTGAGTGTGTTATAGAGAAAGTTGGGGAGCCCCGGGTCAGGCCGGGGAGTGGGAGGATGTGCCTGGCAGATTATTCAGTCATTCATTCATATACAAGAAGGTACAATGGGTTGTTAAGGGGTTACAAGTACTGGTTGGGTCTTACCACGTGGCCAGCAGGCGTAGTGTGTCCTACAGATACTGAAGGTGCTTAAAACTGTTGTAAACTATATCTAGCTTTGAACAGTGTCTTGTAGTGCCGCCCCGCTCCCCCCCTCTCCCCGCTCCCCCCCCCGCCCCGCTCCCCCCCCCCCCCGCCCCGCTCCCCCCCCCCCCGCCCCGCTCCCCCCCCCCCCCCGCCCCGCTCCCCCCCCCCCGCCCCGCTTCCCCCCCCCGCCCCGCTCCCCCCCCCCGCTCCCCCCCCCGCTCCCCCCTCTCCCCCCCCCCGCCCCGCTCCCCCCTCTCTCCCCCACCCCTCCCCCATAATAACCCATAACATACGGAACAGTTAGGGGTTGTGACCAAAATGGTGTATATTTATTGTTCAACTTTTTATTCACATTTGTAATATAACGAAACTTTTGGTGGTGTTAAGCGGCGGTACTCTGGTGTCCTACAGCTGGTGCTGGCGTACAGGTGGCCCTGCGCCCTCCGCCCTTGTTAGAGAGGTTCCAGCACTTCAGGAAGAAGGTGAGGCTTTACAGTGCGTTAAAACTCAAGTGAAATGTTATATTTGCACACAGAAATCACAATTGCGTGATGTATCAAATGAACAAGCCCTCGAGGGCCGTGACGCAGGTTCGAATCCTCGTCACGGCTCTTGTGGATTTGTTCGTTTTATTTGCAGGAATACAGCTCCCTTAAAATAGACAAACATTTTATATGTGAACTTTAATAGTGGCAAATAGTGATTTTTTTTTATATAGAGGTGTGTGGGGTGTGTGTACTCGCCTAGTTGTGCTTGCGGGGGTTGAACTTACGCTCCTTGGTCTTGCCTCTCAACTGTCAATCAACAGGTGTACAGATTCTTGAGCCTACTGGGCTCTATCATATCTACACTTGAAACTGTGTATGGAGTCAGCCTCCACCACATCACTGCCTAATGCATTCTATCTGTTAACTACTGACACACAAAAAAATCTACTGTCTCTGACTTGTTTGGGCACTCAATTTACACCTGTGTCCCCTAGTGCGTGTGCCCCTTGTGTTACATAAACCTGTCTACCCTATCCGTTCCTTTGAGAATCTTGCATGTGGTGATCATGTCCCCCTAACTCTCCTGTCTTCCAGCAACGTGAAATTTAATTCCCGTAATCTCTCCTCATAGTTCATGCCCCTCAGTTCGGGTACTAGTCTGGTGGCAAACCTTTGAACCTTTTCCAGTTTAGTCTTATGCTTGCCGAGATGCCTTACTCAGGTCGTGGTGGCCTGCCTGCGTCTGTTAGGTGTTCGGGTTCTGGCCTACCTCAACGACTGGCTGGTTTGGGCTTACAGCCAGTCCGCGTGTCTGCTTGCCAGAGATTTGGTTCTTTCCCAGGTTCAGGTTCCTAGTGAACTGGCGGAAGTCCCATTTTCTTCCTCCTCAGGTTCGGTCTTGGGTGGGTCTTGTGTGGGACGCTTGGACCGCTTCCTTGTCTCTTCCTCCGGCGGCTCTGCTTCACCTGCGTTCCCGCCTTCGTCTATTCCTGAGGGGCTCCCGAGTCATGCGGTGGTTGCTTGAGTGTATATGCGGGAGCCTGAACTTTACCATGATGGTCTACCCGCCAAGTCGGGTGTGACTTTGTCGGCTGTTCTGGTTCCTTCGGGGACATCCCTTCTGCCTCTCTCACGACCGCGGGGTTTGGCCTCCAAGGGCTTTGCGTCAGTTGCTGCATAAGCTTCCTCTTTGGGTTTTTCAGGATTCAGTGCCTTCTCGCCTACTCGAGCCCTCGCTCGATGTGTTCACGGACGCAGCATCTCTTAGCTAGTCATGCTCGTGCTTTAGGGAGTTATGTCCACTCATTTGCCTTTCGGTAACAATATTTTCACCAGAATAGGGGTTTGATTTGGGGCGCCTATCTTTCTGGGTGCCAGATGGCAGACATAGACTGCTCCCAACCACACGGAGGTTTCTATAGGCCATTGCTCCTCGTGCCTCTCCGCCGGGTGCGGGGATCGAACCCCGGTCCCTAGGTCCACGAGTCTAGAGCGCTGTCCACTCGGCCACTCAGCCCCTGTGTGTGTGTGTGTGTGTGTACTCACCTAGTTGTGTTTGCGGGGGTTGAGCTCTGGCTCATTGGTCCCGCCTCTCAACCGTCAATCAACAGGTGTACAGATTCCTGAGCCTATCGGGCTCTGTCATATCTACACTTGAAACTGTGTATGGAGTCAGCCTCCACCACATCACCCCCTAATGCATTCCATTTGTCAACCACTCTGACACTAAAAAAGTTCTTTCTAATATCTCTGTGGCTCATTTGGGCACTCAGTTTCCACCTGTGTCCCCTTGTGCGTGTTCCCCTTGTGTTAAATAGACTGTCTTTATTTACCCTATCAATTCCCTTCAGAATCTTGAATGTGGTGATCATGTCCCCCCTAACTCTTCTGTCTTCCAGCGAAGTGAGGTTTAATTCCCGTAGTCTCTCCTCGTAGCTCATACCTCTCAGCTCGGGTACTAGTCTGGTGGCAAACCTTTGAACCTTTTCCAGTTTAGTCTTATCCTTGACTAGATATGGACTCCATGCTGGGGCTGCATACTCCAGGATTGGCCTGACATATGTGGTATACAAAGTTCTGAATGATTCTTTACACAAATTTCTGAATGCCGTTCGTATGTTGGCCAGACTGGCATATGCCGCTGATGTTATCCGCTTGATATGTGCTGCAGGAGACAGGTCTGGCGTGATATCAACCCCCAAGTCTTTTTCCTTCTCTGACTCCTGAAGAATTTCCTCTCCCAGATGATACCTTGTATCTGGCCTCCTGCTCCCTACACCTATCTTCATTACATTACATTTGGTTGGGTTAAACTCTAACAACCATTTGTTCGACCATTCCTTCAGCTTGTCTAGGTCTCCTTGAAGCCTCAAACAGTCCTCTTCTGTTTTAATCCTTCTCATAATTTTAGCATCGTCCGCAAACATTGAGAGAAATGAATCGATACCCTCCGGGAGATCATTTACATATATCAGAAACAAGATAGGACCGAGTACAGAGCCCTGTGGGACTCCACTGGTGACTTCACGCCAATCGGAGGTCTCACCCCTCACCGTAACTCTCTGCTTCCTATTGCTTAGATACTCCCTTATCCACTGGAGCACCTTACCAGCTACACCTGCCTGTCTCTCCAGCTTATGTACCAGCCTCTTATGCGGTACTGTGTCAAAGGCTTTCCGACAATCCAAGAAAATGCAGTCCGCCCAGCCCTCTCTTTCTTGCTTAATCTGTGTCACCTGATCGTAGAATTCTATCAAGCCTGTAAGGCAAGATTTAACCTCCCTGAACCCATGTTGGCGATTTGTCACGAAGTCCCTTCTCTCCAGATGTGTTACCAGGTTTTTTCTCACGATCTTCTCCATCACCTTGCATGGTATACAAGTCAAGGACACTGGCCTGTAGTTCAGTGCCTCTTGTCTGTCGCCCTTTTTGTATATTGGGACCACATTCGCCGTCTTCCATATTTCTGGAAGGTCTCCCGTCTCTAGTGACTTACTATACACTATGGAGAGTGGCAAGCAAAGTGCCTCTGCACACTCTTTCAGTACCCATGGTGAGATCCCATCTGGACCAACAGCCTTTCTAACATCCAGATCCAGCAGGTGTCTCTTGACCTCCTCTCTCGTAATTTCGAACTCCTCCAAGGCCGCCTGGTTTATCTCCCAGCGTCAGTGTGACAGGGAGGGTGGGTGTGTATGAGAGGGGAAGTGTGAGAGTGAGTGAATAAATGGTTAGATAGCAATAACTCTTTGCCTTATTTCAGGAATTGTTCACGGATCTGTGTGTTGTCTATGGCTGTGAGAAGCACCTGATCCACTCGGCTATGCTTGCCGCATCTTCTCAACCCATTTGCCGTCTTCTTGAAGAAGCCCAAACTAATCGTAAGGAGTACAAGTGGGTCGAGGAAATTTCCAGTTGTCCTGACACTGACGCAACAAATGATAGATATAAAATGAACAAAGGAGGCAGCGAAGTTCAAGAAGCTGGTCTTTATACACCGAGACTTTCAAATCCTTGTTCTTCAAACCTCTCAGGAGAAATGGGTGTTACTAATAGTGAAAATAATTGCAGTAAAAGAAGCCATGTTTTATCTGTGCCCATCAGGAAGAGCCGAGATTGTATGACACTCACTTTATCAGATGTTGACAGTGGTGTCCGGACGTTGTCAGTTGAAGGAGTTGAACCACGTGTGATGAATCACATCATTCAGTATGTGTACTGGGAGGAATTCATCATCTCTAGTGTACATGTCCACGATTTCGTGTCGATAGCAAGGAGTTTGGAGTTGCAAGGGTGTGAGTCAGTGTGTGCAAGTCTGCAGTATGCCATCCCTGGGGAAGTGCGGTGTCTTGGCAAACATGATCACTGGATAACTTCCGACTCAACCTTAACTGCCATCGGCGAGTCTCGGGTTTATGGTGCCACGATAAAGACCGGGTCAACTACCCAGGATGATTTTAGCCACAGTGTTGGTGAAGTTGACCATGGCCACAGTGTTGGTGAAGTTGACCATGGCTTCAGTGTTGGTGAAGTTGACCATGGCTTCAGTGTTGGTGAAGTTGACCATGGCTTCAGTGTTGGTGAAGTTGACCATGGCTTCAGTGTTGGTGAAGTTGACCATGGCTTCAGTGTTGGTGAAGTTGACCATGGCTTCAGTGTTGGTGAAGTTGACCATGGCTTCAGTGTTGGGGGAGTTGACCATGGCCACAGTGTTGGGGGAGTTGACCATGGCCACAGTGTTGGAGTTGACCATGGCCATCAGTGTAGGTGAAGTTGACCATGGCCTCAGTGTAGGTGAAGTTGACCATGGCCTCAGTGTAGGTGAAGTTGACCATGGCCTCAGTGTAGGTGAAGTTGACCATGGCCTCAGTGTAGGTGAAGTTGACCATGGCCTCAGTGTAGGTGAAGTTGACCATGGCCTCAGTGTAGGTGAAGTTGACCATGGCCTCAGTGTAGGTGAAGTTGACCATGGCCTCAGTGTAGGTGAAGTTGACCATGGCCTCAGTGTAGGTGAAGTTGACCATGGCCTCAGTGTAGATGAAGTTGACCATGGCCTCAGTGTAGGTGAAGTTGACCATGGCCACAGTGTTGGTGAAGTTGACCATGGCCACAGTGTTGGTGAAGTTGACCATGGCCACAGTGTTGGTGAAGTTGACCATGGCCACAGTGTTGGAGTTGACCATGGCCACAGTGTTGGAGTTGACCATGGCCTCAGTGTAGGTGAAGTTGACCATGGCCTCAGTGTAGGTGAAGTTGACCATGGCCTCAGTGTAGGTGAAGTTGACCATGGCCTCAGTGTAGGTGAAGTTGACCATGGCCTCAGTGTAGGTGAAGTTGACCATGGCCTCAGTGTAGGTGAAGTTGACCATGGCCTCAGTGTAGATGAAGTTGACCATGGCCTCAGTGTAGGTGAAGTTGACCATGGCCACAGTGTTGGTGAAGTTGACCATGGCCACAGTGTTGGTGAAGTTGACCATGGCCACAGTGTTGGTGAAGTTGACCATGGCCACAGTGTTGGTGAAGTTGACCATGGCCACAGTGTTGGTGAAGTTGACCATGGCCACAGTGTTGGTGAAGTTGACCATGGTCACAGTGTTGGTGAAGTTGACCATGGCCTCAGTGTTGAAGTTGACCATGGCCACTGTGTTGGTGAAGTTGACCATGGCCACAGTGTTGGTGAAGTTGACCATGGCCACAGTGTTGGTGAAGTTGACCATGGCCACTGTGTTGGTGAAGTTGACCATGGCCTCAGTGTTGGTGAAGTTGACCATGGCCTCAGTGTTGGTGAAGTTGACCATGGCCTCAGTGTTGGTGAAGTTGACCATGGCCTCAGTGTTGGTGAAGTTGACCATGGCCTCAGTGTTGGTGAAGTTGACCATGGCCTCAGTGTTGGTGAAGTTGACCATGGCCTCAGTGTTGGTGAAGTTGACCATGGCCTCAGTGTTGAAGTTGACCATGGCCTCAGTGTTGAAGTTGACCATGGCCTCAGTGTTGAAGTTGACCATGGCCTCAGTGTTGGTGAAGTTGACCATGGCCACAGTGTTGAAGTTGACCATGGCCACAGTGTTGGTGAAGTTGACCATGGCCACAGTGTTGAAGTTGACCATGGCCTCAGTGTTGAAGTTGACCATGGCCTCAGTGTTGAAGTTGACCATGGCCTCAGTGTTGAAGTTGACCATGGCCTCAGTGTTGGTGAAGTTGACCATGATCACAGTGTTGGTGAAGTTGACCATGGCCACAGTGATGGTGAAGTTGACCATGGCCACAGTGTTGGTGAAGTTGACCATGGCCACAGTGTAGGGGAAGTTGACCATGGCCACAGTGTAGGGGAAGTTGACCATGGCCACAGTGTAGGGGAAGTTGACCATGGCCACAGTGTAGGGGAAGTTGACCATGGCCACAGTGTAGGGGAAGTTGACCATGGCCACAGTGTTGGTGAAGTTGACCATGGCCTCAGTGTTGGTGAAGTTGACCATGGCCACAGTGTTGGTGAAGTTGACCATGGCCACAGTGTAGGGGAAGTTGACCATGGCCACAGTGTAGGGGAAGTTGACCATGGCCACAGTGTTGGTGAAGTTGACCATGGCCACAGTGTTGGTGAAGTTGACCATGGCCTCAGTGTTGGTGAAGTTGACCATGGCCACAGTGTTGGTGAAGTTGACCATGGCCTCAGTGTTGGTGAAGTTGACCATGGCCTCAGTGTTGAAGTTGACCATGGCCTCAGTGTTGAAGTTGACCATGGCCTCAGTGTTGAAGTTGACCATGGCCACAGTGATGGTGAAGTTGACCAAGGCCACAGTGATGGTGAAGTTGACCAAGGCCACTGTGATGGTGAAGTTGACCAAGGCCACAGTGTCGGGGGGAGAGAGGGAGGGACTGGAACAGAATGTGACTTAACTCAACAACCGAAGAAAGAAAGAAAAAGTAAGATTATCCGTGAGATAATACGTGAACGAGGGAAATGGGAAGGAAATATTATTGTTGCTAAGGCACACAGCGTCACGGAAGAAGCCCCCGCCACGGCAGGCGAGGCCGGTGCCCCCGCGACGCCAGGCGAGGCCGGTGCCCCCGCGACGGCAGGCGAGGCCGGTGCCCCCGCGACGGCAGGCGAGGCCGGTGCCCCCGCGACGGCAGGCGAGGCCGGTGCCCCCGCGACGGCAGGCGAGGCCGGTGCCCCCGCGACGCCAGGCGAGGCCGGTGCCCCCGCGACGCCAGGCGAGGCCGGTGCCCCCGCGACGCCAGGCGAGGCCGGTGCCCCCGCGACGGCAGGCGAGGCCGGTGCCCCCGCGACGGCAGGCGAGGCCGGTGCCCCCGCGACGGCAGGCGAGGAAGTCTTTACTCTGAAGAGAACTAGTTATCACAGACAAGAAGGAATCCAGGTCAGTGTTGATGGGCACGAGAAGAAGACAGTGACGGGTGAGGCCACCTCGAGGCGCTTCCTGGAGAGACAAACCGCTGGTGCAGGTTCAGGCCAGGAGATTGGTCATAAGAATATTTTAATGGAAAAAGTGGACGTGAAAGGGATGTCAAATGCTCTTTTAAGACCTAATATCGAGACTGATTTGGGAAATAACTCTATTTCCATTGAAGGAGGCGTTGGAATAATGGTAAATAGTGATACAGAAATTAATGATAAAATCCTGAATGGTTGTGAGGAGAGCTGGAGCGTCCTGGCGCCGGCATCCCATCACGCACCTGACGCCACACACACAAGACCTGATATAATTATTAATCGGATTAAATGCCAACCATTTCGAACAGAATCATCAACAACTCTGAAGACATCTTCGAGCGAAGCAGTAGAGAATAATTTAGTCACACAGACTCTTATGTCTTTCTCAAAAGATAATTACAGTAATACTTTAGTGACAAACGAGATGGAAAACACGTCAAACATTATTTATGGAAAACCCTTACAAGCACTGGAAGTGGAGACTTGTGGACCTTCAGTTCTAAGCTTGTACAGGTCTTCTTACAAGCATAAAGTGGGGGCTGTAGACCGCGTCTTTAGAATACGTATTAAGAAACTATACTTCTCTAAGTTACAGGTCCGTGAGCTTAATGGACTTGTCGGTGGCCGGGCCCCTTGGTGTGCTGGTGGCCGGGCCCCTTGGTGTGCTGGTGGCCGGGCCCCTTGGTGTGTTGGTGGTCTCAGCAGCAGCAGCAGCGAGACACCGTCCATCCTTAATGCTGTACAAGAAATGAATGCTTTAAGACGGAAGTGTTGCACGGGGTCGCCTCTCCGCTCCAGTATGGAGAGTACACACCACCCAATAAGGACGCTAAAGTTCCTGAGATATAACGAAAGCGTGAGTCGAGTCAAAAGATATTGGAAATCGTGGTCGTATAATGAACTGTCACGTTATAAACAAGAGTGTTTCGAAGCTGCCAGTGTCCATCGACATGTTAGTAAGGGTTACAGTAATATTCTCCACACATTTGAGAATGCTTTTAACGATGGCCATGAGAAATCACTCTGCCGTATATACGGCAGAGAAACGCCCACTGATATAGTTTTCGGAAACTTGGGCCCTGCCGTTAGGTGTGAGCAAGAGGTGGTCCAGTCTGCCGTTCTCAGCACCATGTCTTATGATGTGGGTTTGGAAACTCATGAAGCCTGGCTGAGCCAAGAATGGCCAGGTCATGATAAACAAGCCTGGCTGAGCCAAGAATGGCCAGGCCATGGTGAACAAGCCTGGCTGAGCCAAGAATGGCCAGGCCATGGTGAACAAGCCTGGCTGAGCCAAGAATGGCCAGGCCATGGTGAACAAGCCTGGCTGAGCCAAGAATGGCCAGGTCATGGTGAACAAGCCTGGCTGAGCCAAGAATGGCCAGGTCATGATAAACAAGCCTGGCTGAGCCAAGAATGGCCAGGTCATGATAAACAAGCCTGGCTGAGCCAAGAATGGCCAGGTCATGATAAACAAGCCTGGCTGAGCCAAGAATGGCCAGGCCATGGTGAACAAGCCTGGCTGAGCCAAGAATGGCCAGGCCACAATAAAGATTTGTTTACAAACATGGAGAAATTTGAGAGCAAAGAAGTTGTAATCCAGGACCATCAACAACCAGGCACAAGCCACACCACTGAAAAATTAGCTTGTGAATTTGAAATGTTTCTCGACAAGCACAGAGGAGAGACCTACACGCTCATGTTTAGTAACCAAACGAGTACTGTACATCGTGTTAATGATGATCAACAGCATTTAGAAACTGTTAACTGGCGTAGGCTGCAACTCGCAGGAGCAAGAGATGAAAAGCTGGAGAAGACGGAGGATCCAGTTGACTCCGCAGGGCCACACACTTCCATCTCTCTGTGTCAACTAAAAAGTTCACGAGGTCAAGCAGTTACTGACAACGAAGACAAACTGGCAGAATTCTCGCTTTGTAAAATAGAAAACAGTAATTACACAACCCACAAGAAGACTGAACTTAATATGCAGACGAATACAGGAGAGCGGCAAATGGCTTTACCTCATGTAAGGATAAAACGCTGCAATACACGAACGCAAGCAAATATAAAATATGAATTTATTTTATATACTGAAAGTAAGGAAAAGGAAGGGCAAGTGACTGGAGTCCAGAGCACTGGAGAGGTAAAACGTTTGTGCACGACCAACACGGAGCCGCACGAGCACCCAACTGCACTTGTCGAGGTTACGCAGATTAATGAATGTAATGTGCAACGTGCAAACGATGTTGCTGCAGCGTCGGGTGGCTTACTTAATGTTGCTCCGAACATATTTTACATTTCTAAAGGTTCTTGTGCACATGATCGACCAGATGAAGATGGTAGTGTGATGGATGCACCAGTTGAAGGCAGTTGCATGATGGATGCACCAGTTGAAGGCAGTCGCACAATGGATGCACCGGTTGAGGGCAGTCGCACGATGGATGCACCGGTTGAAGGCCAGTCGCACAATGGATGCACCGGTTGAGGGCAGTCGCACAATGGATGCACCGGTTGAGGGCAGTCGCACGATGGATGCACCAGTTGAAAGCAGTCACACGATGGATGCACCAGTTGCAGGCAGTCGCACGATGGATGCACCGGTTGAAGGCAGTCGCACGATGGATGCACCAGTTGAAGGCAGTTGCACAATGGATCCACCAGTTGAAAGCAGTCACACGATAGATCCACCAGTTGAAGGCAGTCGCACGATGGATCCACCAGTTGAAGGCAGTCACATGATAGATCCACCAGTTGAAGGCAGTCGCACGATGGATCCACCAGTTGAAGGTAGTCCCACGATGGGTGCACCGGTTGAAGGCAGTCACACGATGGATGCACCGGTTGAAGGTAGTCCCACGATGGATGCACCGGTTGAAGGTAGTCCCACGATGGATGCACTGGTTGAAGGTAGTCCCACGATGGGTGCACCGGTTGAAGGCAGTCCCACGATGGGTGCACCGGTTGAAGGTAGTCACACGATGGGTGCACCGGTTGAAGGTAGTCCCACGATGGGTGCACCAGTTGAAGGTAGTCCCACGATGGGTGCACCAGTTGAAGGTAGTCCCATGATGGGTGCACAAGTTGAAGGTAGTCCCACGATGGGTGCACCAGTTGAAGGAAGTCCCACGATGGGTGCACCAGTTGAAGGTAGTCCCACGATGGGTGCACCAGTTGAAGGCAGTCACACGATGGATGCACCAGTTGAAGGTAGTCCCACGATGGGTGCACCGGTTGAAGGTAGTCCCACGATGGGTGAACCAGTTGAAGGCAGTCACACGATGGGTGCACCAGTTGAAGGCAGTCACACGATGGATGCACCAGTTGAAGGTAGTCCCACGATGGATGCACCGGTTGAAGGTAGTCCCACGATGGGTGAACCAGTTGAAGGTAGTCCCACGATGGGTGAACCAGTTGAAGGTAGTCCCACGATGGGTGCACCAGTTGAAGGCAGTCACACGATGGGTGCACCGGTTGAAGGCAGTCACACGATGGGTGCACCGGTTGAAGGCAGTCACACGATGGATGCACCGGTTGAAGCCAGTCGCACAATGGATGCACCGGTTGAGGGCAATCGCACGATGGATGCACCGGTTGAGGGCAATCGCACGATGGGTGCACCGGTTGAAGGTAGTCACACGATGGATGCACCAGTTGAGGGCTGTCGCACGATGGATGCACAGGTTGAAGACAGTCGCACTATTGGTCCACTGGTTCAAGGCAGTCAAGTGAAGACTCCATCGGTTCAAGATAGTGACGACAATGAAGTTACTCTCAATGATCATTTGGAAGAAAGAGAAGGAACAGAGGTTAAGGTAGAGATGCTGGAAACGCTCTGCTTTAATGATCACTGTGAGGCAGCCTCTCAGGAGCCGTCTTCCATACTACTTCCATACAATCATTCCTTGGGAGAAGAAACTAAATGCATTGGACGTCTTGTATCTGCGAGGTCTTCAGATTTTGATGACACTGGCAATAATGAAAACTTTCTGGGAGATGAAAATAATTGCTATACTTTCAAAGCCCCAAATACCATAGAGACTTCATACCCGGTAAAATATTTACATGATGCCATGTTTAACACAGAATATTTGGAGATAAAGAGCTTGGATGCTGGACGCCAGGTGATGAATGATGAGGGAGGGATAATCGTATGTTTTAATGACTATCAAACAGAACACTGCCGTACCAACATTGAGGAGAATCAACTATTGTCAAGGGAACTCGTTAGTGTTAATCAAGTGCCGGAGTCATCCACCAACTCGCAAACACCTCAACACAAATACATCGATAGTTTGTCTCGGAGATTCAAGAGAAAAATTAAAACTGAAAATGAGGGTGAAAAGTTCTTGAAGACACTGTGTGCTGTGCCTCGAACGCGTGTGGACACTGGCCTTCATACTGCCGCAGGTCCTCGTAGCATAAACTTCCCGAATGCACTACCGAACAAGTACCTACATTGTACTAAAATATCTGAGAAATATATTCAATTTTCCTCGATGTACGAGAGTAGTGGGTTTGAGGGAATGGATGGTTCTATTATGGATGAAGAGCTCACACAGAGTACATGGAACAGGTTTGAAGATGCAGTAGAGTACTTTGTTGTGGAAGATGCAGAGTCCAGTACTTCCGTGAACAGTACGCAGAGTTGTGTACTAACAAGCAAAAGGTTTACCACTGAACTGGGAATTGATCCAATAGTTAAAAGTGAAGAATTCTTTGCTGCACCAGATAGTCCAGTGGGGTTGATTGATGAGGTGGAGTTGATAGATGAGGTGGAGTGTAATGAGATCACTGCTAACAGAGAGAGAAAGGGCAGCGGCCCACAACACCCACCAGGGGCCAGGTTTACTATGGAGGTAGATACAGTCTCTGTGAACATTGAAGAATTCTCCTCTTACAGCCATTTGGTCCGTGGCAATAACCAACACACACAAAGGACTCTTTTAAACAAGTTACATAAGAAAATTGACATGAAGAAAAGAGGCAAGAAGTGTGAGAGTGAAGCACCAGGTCATGTCAGCTCTGGGTCAGTGAAGTGTATGGCATGTCCACGCATGTTTGCAACACTTGAAACACTTGCATCTCACTTCAGACGTAAACATGCAAGAGATAACTTCTTTACCTTTTGCCCAGTTGTAAACTGTTCTGCAAGGATTGCAAATACCAGGGTCGACTCTCATATTAAAAACCACGTTCTTCTGCAAGACCACAAGTGCACAGTGTGTTCATTCTCTTGTTCAACACGATCTTCCCTCGGGCGACATCTTACTATTCATAAGCCGGTAAGTTTAAATTTAGTATAATTGTGCATTGTTTTAGTTTAAAAAATTACAAAAGATAGTCGGAGCTACCATAAAGTTCATATATTTTTTAATTCCAGAAAGATTCACTCCTGGATGCTGGTGCAAAGCCTGATGGAAACGTTCATCTTGGACGATATTGTGCTCCAGATAAGTTGAAGAATATTTCGGGTCAAAAGACCACGTTTAAAGCCGTCAAAAGAAAAATGCCAACAGGTTTTAGTCATTGCTGAGGGGAGGCGTGCGAGCGCTGCATCTTCAGCTGAGGATGAACAGTCTGAGAGAGAAGTGTATTGTGGAGACATTAACACCGGCCCGGTTGTTTCAGGTAATATTAGGCGCCAAAATCGGGTCATTCACTGCTGCTCGCAGGTGTTATCTACAGTGGAAGATGTGCGTGAACATGTCCGGTGTTGGCACAAGCAGGGCCACAGGTATGTGCCGTGTTTGGACTCTGCTTGTCCGGTCAAGCTGCAGTGCTCCAACTTGGACAGCCATCTTCGCTGCCACACTGTTCAAGAACAATATAAATGCCACATGTGTACCTATTCCTGCAGGAATGAAAGTGCATTGAAGATTCATATTCGTGCACATATAAAGGTTAGTTGCTGAACATTTTTTACTCTTTACGACAGTTAAAGCACCTAGGTACGATTGTGACAGTGCGGGGTTTCTAGTACTGGAAGCCAGTTTAGAATGAAGAAAGTTCTTCTAGCTTTAGAATAAGCATAGTTGATAACCTGTGGTTGCTGTTTGATACACCAAACATGAAAACGAAACTATTCTTCACGGCGTATACATTTAATTTCCTCTTCACCCGTTCGTGCGTAGGCCTCGCCTTCCGATTCCAACTCTATTCCTGCATCTCCTCCCATTTCAGTGGCAGTCACTTGTCCCAGCTATGGAGGTTCCACTGGTCCTTGAGTCTCTCGGATGCTGCCCTTGATCCAGTGCCCTACCCTGTTTGTTCTTCCTCCCCCTGATTCCTCCTCCCGCTCCAGTCCGCCTCTGGTCCATCCTCCCGCTCCCTTGACTCATCGTCTCTTGCTAGATTTCATAACCCCGATTTCACTGATCCTGATCTTTCGGTCTACTGTATTCTCCTTTGCCTGTGCTTTTCCCTTGTTATCTGTGTTTCTGATCTCTCTATTTTTGGCAAATATCTATTCTTTAATGGAATATTTGTAGTTTTTCTGCCAACTTCCATGAACTCCAACACCGGCTCACGCAGTTTTCACAGCTTCGTGTTACTGGTTACAAACTGTGTTCTCTTAATGGTAGTGTGTCCCCCATGGCCTTCCTCCTATCACTTTAACCAGCGGTGGGAAACGGCTGTGGCGAGGTTATGTATTGGTCATACACGTTTCACTCGCAGGCACTTAATAAAGCGCCACCCTACTCCTTATTGTCCATACTGCATTCTCTCTCTTACGGTCGTGCATATCCTTGTTGAATGTCCGGACTTCCAGGATATGCATGTGTCTTACATCCCGACTGTCCCTCGCGGTCGCTTTTCCCTCGATAGAATCTTTGGTGACACTTTATACTTTTACTATCACTTGCCTTATTCACTTTTGTTCTAGTATTGGCATCCTTAGTGATATATAGTGCCTTTTGAATATCCCGCACATTTTATGGTGCTACATAGCTTTCCTGGCTTATTGCCTTGTTTTGATAATTACTTTGGAGATAGAGATACCTTCCTCAGTTGCTGTAATACTATCCAGCTTTATCTTAATTACATTTTTTGCATTATCTTTAAGCCTGTTTTCTTAGTGTTTCTCCATCTTAATAGGGCTAATATCCTCCCTTCCATTGAGGTCCGAAGTAGAATAATAACAATAATATATTCTCTTCTCTCACATTCTTTATTCAAATTCTTACTTTCAGACAATTAAAGCAGGCGAGGAAGTACGACGATTCGCCGGACATAATCAGGAGGCATTATTTGTGAACCACGACTGGCAGTTTCAGAGATCAAAGCGGTACAACATTTCTCAACACTTTAAAAAAATTTCCCAAAAAGTTGAAACATTGAAGCCATTTGCTAATAATCTCGAACCTGGTAAGAAGACAGCATTGCCAAGGTGTAATACAAAAAGTAAAGTTTCTGGAAGGGTGTATCTCGATGAGCAAAGTCTGATGAGTAACGATGGAGCGTGTCGAGGAGAGAGAGAAGAGCGGCCAGACGTCCTCACTCGCCTCTGGTCAAACTCTCAACAGGGTTACTAAGAAATTTGTGTGCTATGACACCAAGGCGGCAGAGAAGATTGGTTCTTTACCTCGTCAAGAGATAAAAGTGAAAAGAATGAAACAATCTTATGTTCGAACTTCAAAATCTGTCAAGAAAGCTGTTAATGTATCATCGTTGCCTGGACAAGGGAAAGAAACCGAGGCCCAGGTGCCAACGTTAGCCCAGGCAGGACAGGTCAGGGACCTACAGTCGTCCTACCAAAGTTCTCAAGCTGCCAAAGAGACTGCTTTAACTGGAAAAACATCCAGGAAATTTACGTTCAAAAAATCAAACTTTCTCTTAAAGGATAAATCTGCAGGAAAGACTTCAAAACAAATTTTAGGAAGCAAGAGGAAGCTAAGTATTAAAATAACATCTGAAAGTAAAAAGAATATTCATAAGAAAAGGAAAGTGGGCCAAGTTAAGGGAACCTACGAAGCCAAGAAGCATGTTAGGGACTCTGCAATACGAAACGCCTACACAGAACACACCCGCGAAGGACACCTTAACCCTTCAAGAGAAAGGCAACCAGAAGAATCTTTGGCTTCTCAAGGCACACTGACTGTAGAAGAAAATAGTATTTGTACAGTTAGTAAGAGACAGTCTTCAGGAATCCATAGGCTTTTCCACCATTCTTCATATGAAGAGAGTTTTATAGATGGTATTAATAGAGACTGCACATCCAGGGTGCTGGAGTCAACATCAACAATGTCGGTGGAGTGCGAGAGTTTGCTTCCTGGGAACTACAGCTGTCCGCTATGTACGCTCCATTATGACTCGCCTGACAAGTTAATACAACACTACACGGACTCTCATCCTTCCCACTCGCCCTACACCTGTAAGTTTGATGGTTGTCCAGTAAATCTTCAGAAGAGAGATTCTTGGAGGCATCTCATGGGTCATCTCTACCAAAGCTCCTTCAAGTGCCATCTTTGCTCATATTCTCACCAAAATATTCACATGTTGAAACAACATCTACTTTGCCACTCACAGGTATGTGAATACTAATAGTGTTATATAAGTGGAAGATTATTTATAAATTATTCAATTATATTTCCTAGATTTTATATATTTGTCAGTCAATCAGTTCACTGACGATCTCTTGAAGAAACTGTAAGGTCTCTGGTCTGTTATAACATTCCTGACGTAATGGAAAGGTAAAGATATGAATAGCCATTTTCTCCTTCACAATGTCATAACTGGAATAAAAGTTCTGGACGGAAGTGAATTACCATCCAACTAAGCTGAGGTGTACCTTGGTAATCCCAAACTTGGTACCCTTGTGTTTCAATTTTTTCCCCTTTGTATATTTCATTTAGATTTGTCAAGTATTTTATAGCACTGTCCATTCATATGTACCTGGTGCATGTTAAACATTTTATTTCATTCAATAACTTGGGTTTCTTTATTCATTTACAACAATCTCCTGAAAGAGTGAAAATAAAAATTGCATAAATAAAACTTAAATGGTGCAAAAGTACAAATAAAGTTGCTTAACCCTTGCACTGCGACCGTGTGCCTCTCCAAGGTATGTGAGCTTTCACGCCGGGGTTAGGCAGACGCCGCTCAGCATGATGCATGGCTGTTGCCTCTGGTCGTCAGTGTCTCTGGCAACCTTAGTGGCAATCAGATGATATATCCTCTACGCCCTCGATACTCTCATAACACTGATGTTAAGAGCATGACGTCAAGATCCCAGTCACTCAGGATATAAGACATAACTGTTGCCAACTTCTATGCTAAACCTTCCAACCAGTTGGAACAATTTTACCTGATTTTTTCATTTGATGTTGTCTACATGAAATTGCGAAAAGTAAATTTACTATAATTTTCCGTGTCAACAGGTTATTGAGGTACTTCAGTCGAGTGAAGAAGTTGCCCTAAACGTGGAAGGTCCATCAGGACAGGTCAGAGTCTGCATAACAGCAGAGTCTGTTAAAAGGCGACTGAAAAGAAAACTGAACATTGTAGGCAGTGTCGAGAAAGTGAAGAAGCGCCCACGAGAGACCAGTTGGGGTGGCACAGATCCTCCACAGCAACTTGAGGATGACGTGGCTCAGCCTCCAGACCCATCATGTGCCTCAAGTCCCCCTCCAGTTTAATGAAGGCAAGATTCCCTAAATGTTCAATATATTCATATTGATTAATTGTTAATTATCTGTATTACCTTCCACAACTTGTGCACTGAGGCTCTGCAGCATATGTCTAGGTCATTATACATTATTTCTTAGATTTGTAATTGTTTAATTAAATGGCTTAATTGAAGATTCATTTTATGAAAATTATTATGCCAAGGGTTCTGGAGGTACTTGGGATGGCAAGACAACAGTCTCTACGCTTTGTTTTTTTTCTACTGCTGCAACTGTGAGGAATATTACGATAATCAATATATAGAACTGTGATGTTGCTCGCCCCGTTTCTATACTGTTGTATTACTCATTGTAGTTAACAAGGTATAAGAAATATACCTGGAACAAGTACACGTCTTGGCAGCAGCCTTTCGCCTGCGTGTCCACCAAAAGGGGATCATTCACTAGATACAATGAAAGTTATGACTCTTGTTATTTACGGAGTTGCAGATCATGATCAACTTGGAAGAAAGGTCTGAGTCAGCTGTTGGGTTTAGTTTCAGTAATTAAGATGACTGGCTAGATTAATTTAGTAGCAAAAAACTGCAAATGAGGAAGGCTTTACTGAAAATCTTGATGTGTCCGTAAATACATCGTTATTTACATGTTTACATGACATGTAAATGGGCTTATTCATTACATCATGGAAATGGCATTTAGAAGGTAAATGGTCCGTCAGAGGAACATAATAGTCCAACTGAAAAATGGAGTTCACTGGAACTCTTACGTGGTGGCCTACAGCACCTACATCACCCAAAGGGAGGGCAGGAGAGGGGGAAAATGCAACCCACACCGCTCCCAGGGAGGTGTACATGAGCCCCTCACCCAGGGAGGTGTACATGAGCCCCTCACCCAGGGAGGTGTACATGAGCCCCTCACCCAGGGAGGTGTACATGAGCCCCTCACCCAGGGAGGTGTACATGAGCCCCTCACCCAGGGAGGTGTACATGAGCCCCTCACCCAGGGAGGTGTACATGAGCCCCTCACCCAGGGAGGTGTACATGAGCCCCTCACCCAGGGAGGTGTACATGAGCCCCTCACCCAGGGAGGTGTACATGAGCCCCTCACCCAGGGAGGTGTACATGAGCCCCTCACCCAGGGAGGTGTACATGAGCCCCTCACCCAGGGAGGTGTACATGAGCCCCTCACCCAGGGAGGTGTACATGAGCCCCTCACCCAGGGAGGTGTACATGAGCCACTCACCCAGGGAGGTGTACATGAGCCCCTCACCCACGGAGGTGTACATGAGCCCCTCACCCACGGAGGTGTACATGAGCCCCTCACCCACGGAGGTGTACATGAGCCCCTCACCCACGGAGGTGTACATGAGCCCCTCACCCACTTCCGGAACAAGTGTTTTGCTGACTACTATTGTTCGAACTACAACGCTATAAATGCTTCACCCACGTACTACAATTACATGTAATTGGCAACAGAACCTAAACACCTAACCTAACCTAACCAATGCCTTAATATACACAATATGCTAATATAAAATATTAATTTATATTTGATAAAATTCCTATTTTGAATGAACAGCATGTTAAAATTTATGAATGCATCTTTGGGGTTGACCGCTGGATGGAATGGACTTGATCTGAGGACGGGTTGGCACGAGGTATTCATTCAGAATCCTGTTGCCTGGAGACTCGGTATGACACGTGACTGCCTTGCACAACATCACTAAACAATGGAGCAATGAGCCTCAAACTTGTGAACTTAACGTTGAAGTTGATATACTCTCACCCTGAATCATGCTACAGCCGTGCTGTGCATGACTTCCAGGGAGGACACACGAGCTGGCGAGCCTTCCACACACCAGGCAGATACTTCAGTCACGTATCAACAGTGGTGTGCGTTGCATAATCTAACACAAATACCAAGAGAGAGAGACTTGTTGATTCTTGGTGTGCTGCTCTTAGCTAGACTGGGAAGTGATTACAGAGTCGTGTAGACACTGACTTGGCTTTAATACTTTGATCAGTCAACTTGGCGTGAGATTGACCGTCGTGCTCACTCTTTGACAGGAGAGAACAGGCGCATTATTCTTGAGTCAAGGTTTGAAGGACGTGTTCCCCCTGAGAGGTGTTATGGGTGCCGGGGAGAAGCAGAAACAGGCGGTAATACTAATTATAATAATAATAACTGGTGTCCTTCTAGTAACTCGAACCAATAATTTGTGTATCAGGGCTGACCCTATACATGCACTCTATAGGCTAACAATCTCTCTAATTGATGTAGACTAGGCCTGGCCCCCAGGGATTAGCTATCCCACTGTTGGTTGTAAGGAAGTATGATAATCTACTGCCTACTGTCACAGGGTATCAAGAAGTTGGGGTTTTATGGTAATCTATTATCCCAACGTTCACCCCTTACAAAACCCCCGGCAGTGTTTATTGACATTTACTAGACTACCAACATATTTCTTTGATTGCTAATGATTTACAAACTAAAGTTCAAGCACTCGCACACACTTCTGATGGTAGTATAGTTTAGGTATTCCCCTCATAACTTCACAGGTACACTCGGTCCTCTCCAGTTGACTCCTACTATACCAAAAACAATTACCTTGTCTGAAGTTTCACATGATCATATAAAATATATAATATAGCGAGTGATGTCCCATTTTTTTTTTTTAGTACTGGCCAACTTATCAGCTAAATAACCTCTTGCGGAGAGCGCACAACCTCACAGCACTACTGCCAGTTACTAATTGAATCTGTTTGCTGCTCCAGGCAACGTCCAAGCAAAGCATCATACCGTAACCGACAAGTTTAAAATTGTTTTAATTTCCACCACTCGCTTTCCAAAACAATTTACAAATGATATAATCTACTGGCTGTTTTCATACTTAATTAAAATACCAAATTCTCTCTTCAAGCCAGCCAGTAGCTCACTTCTTACACATTCATCATACTCAGGCAGCTCTGCAGGCTACCGGTCTCACGCTCAAATCCTATACTCTTTTGTTATATGCAAATAACCCTTGTTTTGTAATGAAAAGACCAACCCTGGTCATAACGAGCTACAACTCGGCTCTACGGTCTCAATGGCTCTCAGCTTGGCTTGCTCAAACTGTGGCTAATATGGCCGCAGACCACTTGAGTTTACTCCTTACTACTACTCTACTATCCTGTGCTGCTGTCCACTTTAGAGGCGTAACTCAGTCATTTACGGCAAGAGTCCCTCACTCAGCCCTGTACTGAGTGAGGTAAACCGGGTCTCCAATCTCCGCATACGCTTAGAGAAAAATATAAGTTTTTTTTTATTATTATTATTTTCTACCACAGACGTGGCCACACATTTACAGTGCTAACCAGCATATATACATTTTCTTCTGTCCCCCATGGACAGGGTTAGAGATCAGTTAAACATATAGTTCAGGGATTTATTGAACAATCAACCACAGGTGATTCGGCACTTTTAAAATGCTAAGCTAACCTACATACGTAAATACATAGATACACAGATTTACGTATGCCCTATATAAAGTGATCGAAGTGTCATTAATGTGCATTTACAAAGATGAAATGCAATTCTGATCAGCTTCCATATGTACTTTATACACATACATATATATACACACACATATATACATGCATATATACACACACATATACATGCATATATACACACATGCATTCACATACATTTGTCTCTTTTACTCTGACAGGGTGAGATAGCTGACAGAGAAACTAGTGTGCAATTAAGCACTTAATCACTGAAGTCGATTAAGGTGCTTTTACAAGCTCAGGTTATATAGTTACATCACATACATACATTGCATAATTGATACATTACATGGTCAATCTTGGGTACAAGTCCAATATATCAAGAGCTCCAGTACTCGTATAGTAATTACAAAGTTCAGCATACCTCAGCCCAGGAGGGCGAAAGTCAGTTAATATGGGACATTCTACAATATAATGTTCAAGAGAGTGCACGTTTTCTCTTTCACAAAGTTGACACATTGTGTACTCGACATTTGGGTTTTGAGAAAGCTGCCAGATACGTCTATATCTCAGGCGTATTCTGGCCACTATAACATCACATTGCCGGGTTCTTGTTCCATATGTGTCCATATTAGTCCCATATGTGAATGTCTCCTCACGATATCTATCATAATGGTGGAGCAGTGTGGGAGGTTGCTCCATCTCTACTTTATCAATGGGGGGGGGGGGAAGAGAGAAATCAGACTTACCTGAGGCTTCTATTCAGTAGTTTGTTGATTGCTTAATGTATTCAGCTTTTCTTTCTTGCATATGCCAACTTGATTTATTGTTCCAGACAGTGAGAGAGAAGTTGGGATGGTCGCGTTCGACGTGGACGGAATGGAAAAAGATAAGAAATTATATTTGACATCCTTATCTTAGTGCCAGTTTTATTTTCAAGTTGTAATATTATTTCATTGATGAACTAATTTAAAACATCTACTTTCTATTAATAGTATTGCTAAGCAAGTTCACAGTTGTCTTTCAATATATTAATGACGTACAAAAATAAATTAGAATGGTGGGGAAGGCATATATGGAATATTGTTTTCGAGAGGAAGAGACTGGTAAAGCCTCAAGGATGTAAGCATACGTCTGATGCTGATCTTATTACCATCTTCTTGAGGTTATCTTGAGATGATTTCGGGGCTTTAGTGTCCCCGCGGCCCGGTCCTCGACCAGGCCTCCACCCCCAGGAAGCAGCCCGTGACAGCTGACTAACACCCGGGTACCTATTTTACTGCTAGGTAACAGGGGCATAGGGTGAAAGAAACTCTGCCTATTGTTTCTCGCCGGCGCCTGGGATCGAACCCAGGACCACAGGATCACAAGTCCAGCGTGCTGTCCGCTCGGCCGACCGGCTCCCGACCATGACTGAGCTTTACGTGTGGGGAAACTGCATGAAGATTAAAGTAGATTTTGAATAGGTCGCAAAATGTAGTGTTGGATTTTATATGCAACATGTATAGACTCGTAATTAATGTATTAATACCCACAAGCATATATGGTTGATGCGCCACGTTTTAGCATCGTGACTTGTCATATTTTGGAATTTCCTTTATTGAATGTTCGAAGAAATGTGTGCAAAACATTTAACATTAAAATGTTTATTAAACAGAATTTGAAATAAAAATGCAAGAGTTATGTTTAACATTTAAATCATTACAGTGTATTTGTATGTGTGACGGAAAAATTGTCAATAAATGAGAAGAAAAAGCTGTTTGGGTTAAGTTATTTGCATCCTGTTTTGTATGTGTTATTGTATTGCCTTAAAAAATGCGGGTGTTCTTTTGTGCCATTATCATAAATGTGCAGAGTAACGTTTGCTGCCCGTCTCTTGCCTGCTGTCCGTCTCTTGCCTGCTGCCCGTCTCTTGCCTGCTGCCCGTCTCTTGCCTGCTGCCCGTCTCTTGCCTGCTGCCCGTCTCTTGCCTGCTGCCCGTCTCTTGCCTGCTGCCTGCCCCTTGCCTGCTGCCTGTCTCTTGCCTGCTGCCCGTCTCTTGCCTGCTGCCCGTCTCTTGCCTGCTGCCCGTCTCTTGCCTGCTGCCCGTCCCTTGCCTGCTGCCCGTCTCTTGCCTGCTGCCCGTCTCTTGCCTGCTGCCCGTCTCTCGCCTGCTGTAGCAACGTACAAGTTTGAACACCCACAGCTTGGTGAAACACCCGGTGCTGTCCTCGTATGTATTGGAATGTTGTTCTACTCGCCACTGTAATATCAAGTGCTGTTCATTGTAACATTGTAACGCCTAAATATGTTGATTTAGCATGTCAAATCAACCACATGTAACATTGTAATCATTGTAACACCTGATTCTGGCATACTATTCAGCTTTTCACCGTCTCTGTAACATATCTGTGATCCTCTCTAAATCTCATCTATTAGTGATGGTATTCAACTGTTGGTGAGAAAGGTAGTAGTAGTAAGGAAGAGAGGAGTAGGGAGGAAATATGGAATGGATAGGAAACTGAGGCTCAGGCGATAAGGAGGGAGTCGGGGTTAGGGGAGATAAGGAAGCAGTGTGCAGGATAATGGAGTGACTGATTAATTACTTACTGATTAATTAATTACCAATTTAATTACTGACTAAAATACTTAATTACTTACCGACTGGCGGGTCGTATTCGGGGAAAATTAGGATTAAGGACCTGGCCTGGACGCTGTGCATGCTAGTGGCTTTACAAGAATGTAAGAACTCTGGTTAAAAATGTATTTATTGACTGGTTTATAAAAAATATTTATAATTGCTTATTTATTTAAATATAATTGTAATGTGTGTATTGTCTGAAGGAAGGCATATAACATTGTCAATGATGCAGTGTGTCAAATATGGATCCCATTCAATATTAGCCTCAGAATACATGATGGAACCGATGAAGTAACTGAAGCCTAGTTGCAACCTGTCTTCTTACAAATAGTCTTTACAAATTTATTTATTTTGATTTATTTATATATATACAAGAAGGTACATTGGGATTGTGAGGATACATAGCATAGTAATAACATTCTTGTAAAGCCACTAGTACGCGCGGCGTTTCGGGCAGAAATTAATTACGTTTTGAATTTGATTCGTTTTGAATTCAAATTACGTTTGAATTTGGCCGTTTGCCCGTATGGCCGAAAATGAACGTAATATGAAAGTGAAAACAAAAATTTAAAATTTGGATTTTTTTTTTCCAAAACAGTAGGCTAAGGGTTCTCTGGTAGGTTAGGAGGGCAGGAAGTTCTCCTAAGGTTTCAAAACGTCATGGAAAACCGTTAATTGAAAGTTTCCTCTCCTAACCTAACAGACTAAGCTGGAGGACCCAAATAGAAAACAGACAGTACATCACTTTCGTGAACCGATTTCATCTCAAATTACGTCCATTTTTCGCCATACGAGCGAAAGGCGACGATACAAGGTGGTGTGAGGCCGCCCACCACAAGCACAAGGTGGTGTGAGGTCGCCCGCCACAAGCACAAGGTGGTGTGAGGTCGCCCACCACAAGCACAAGGTGGTGTGTGGTCGCCCACCACAAGCACAAGGTGGTGTGAGGTCGCCCGCCACAAGCACAAGGTGGTGTGAGGTCGCCCACCACAAGCACAAGGTAGTGTGTGGTCGCCCACCACAAGCACAAGGTGGTGTGGCCGCCCACCACAAGCACAAGGTGGTGTGGCCGCCCACCACAAGCACAAGGTGGTGTGAGGTCGCCCACCACAAGCACAAGGTGGTGTGAGGTCGCCCACCACAAGCACAAGGTGGTGTGTGGTCGCCCACCACAAGCACAAGGTGGTGTGTGGTCGCCCACCACAAGGTGGTGTGTGGTCGCCCACCACAAGCACAAGGTGGTGTGTGGTCGCCCACCACAAGCACAAGGTGGTGTGTGGTCGCCCACCACAAGCACAAGGTGGTGTGAGGTCGCCCACCACAAGCACAAGGTGGTGTGAGGTCGCCCACCACAAGCACAATGTGGTGTGTGGTCGCCCACCACAAGCACAAGGTGGTGTGAGGCCGCCCACCACAAGCACAAGGCCTCCACACAAGTAAGTTTAGGCTTCGGCAGCCTCGCCTGCCACCTCTTACGTGACAAGCGAATAGCAGGCAATTGTGAACCTTATGTCACTAGCGCTTAAGAAACACATTTGCTCTCTCGCTGGACCTGTGTCGATCATTGCCCAAAGTTACCAGTTACTAATATAAATATTTCCTACAACTGTACAAACCGTTAATTAAAACTATGTTTATGTATAGAAAATATGTTAAAATAATGAGGTGGGTTAATAATGAGATGTATGTGTTTTATGTGGGCAGTTAGGAGAGTCCACATAAAAGTATTATGTTAAACGAGAGAGGAAGTGGCGTGTGGCAACAATGCGCAACGTCACTGGCCGATGCTTGGCGGAGGCAGTTGCCGTAGTGCAGTGGTCTGGTGCGCACCTGTGTGTGGCGCTCCCTGTGTCTGGCACCCGGCACGTTTTGGCACCCATTACACCCGCCTGACACGTGTTGGTATTGGTCAAACCCACCTGACACGTGTTGGCACTGGTCAAACCCACCTGACACGTGTTGGCACTGGTCAAACCCACCTGACACGTGTTGGCACTGGTCAAACCCACCTGACACGTGTTGGCACTGGTCAAACCCACCTGACACGTGTTGGCAATGGTCAAACCCACTTGACACGTGTTGGCACTGGTCAAACCCACCTGACACGTGTTGGCACTGGTCAAACCCACCTGACACGTGTTGGCAATGGTCAAACCCACTTGACACGTGTTGGCACTGATCAAACCCACTTGACACGTTCGCACTGAATGCATCCACTTGACACGTGTTGGCACTGGTCAAACCCACCTGACAAGTGTTGGCACTGGTCAAACCCACCTGACACGTGTTGGCACTGGTCAAACCCACCTGACACGTGTTGGCACTCGCCACACCCACCTGACACGTGTTTAAACCCGCTGTACCAAACTGACACGTGTTGACACTGCATCCTCCTGTCACGTGTTGGCACTGGTCAAACTCACTTGACGCGTGTTGGCACTGGTCAAACTCACTTGACACATTGGCACTGGTCAAACTCACTTGACACGTGTTGGCACTGGTCAAACTCACTTGACACATTGGCACTGGTCAAACTCACTTGACACATTGGCACTGGTCAAACCCACTTGACACGTGTTGGCACTGGTCAAACCCACTTGACACGTGTTGGCACTGGTCAAACCCACTTGACACGTGTTGGCACTGGTCAAACCCACTTGACACGTTGGCACTGGTCAAACCCACTTAACGTGTTGACACTGCATCCTCCTGTCACGTGTTGGCACTGGCCACGCCCACCTGTCACGTGCTTAGATATTGGCACTGCCACCGTCCACAACGCCGGTGGGTAAAGCAGTAACAACTTGTGCCCTCCAATGTTAAGTGCCTCGACCTCCACTCCTGCTGCCCCGGGCACTCTAGTGATCATCCAGACTGTTGTAGCTGGCATGACCCTCGTGTGGGAAGCAGCAGCGAGTGCCTCACCGCCCGTGTGAAGCCCCTGGAGCTGTGAGGCGCTGACCCCCGCCCCTGAGGGAGGAAGGGTCACGTCCGTTAACCTGATCTCCGCAATAACCAAGTGAGACTAAAGTAGTTTTTTCGTTTTGTTTACATTTGTGAGTACAGGAACCACCACTCCTGTTACCAGGCTGAGGGACCTTATAGTGTCCCCTAACTCCCCTTGTCACACAAGAGTTAAGATGATGATAATAACACACAATAATACCATGAAAATAACATACACAAAATAGAAGATTCTTTTGTATTTCGTTTTTCTTATATGGGACACGGCACACAAAGGGAGAGGTGCACAGTATATCATTAAAAAAGAACTCAAGCTGAAGGCAAACACAGCACCGCTCCTGTGCCAGGTAATGTTACGGGCTCACCATAGCCTGTGCTACTTGGAACTTGTTCCAAGTAGCTGAATCTATAACAACAACAATGAAGGCAAAACAACAAGTTGCCTAAGCGGCAGGATTGGTGACTTGACATCGGCATACATGGAAAAAAACTCTTCATAGTGGAAGCTCCTAACAAGGCCCCAGAGCGGGAGGGATATCATATATGCACATGGGGGTCCCTCTGGCCGCCGCCTTATCCACTCGTGGGCTCCGGCCAGGTCATCCACCCTCTTGTGAGACACCATTTGGAGAAGTGGTACTCCAGATGACGACTCTGCTTAGATAGTTGGCTGCTAGCTATCCTGGCTGCGGTTCACCTAAGCAAGACTATATTGACCCTTATGCACCCTGTGCACGGTGATCCTGGGACTAAGGTGGTCTGCCCCTAGATGTGGTCTTGGACCATATTCTGTAGATGGAATATGTCCAGGTCAGGGCCTTCACAGAGCAAATCTCAAGGTCGCTCTTGGTGAGTCCCATATCCTGTAGACCACGCGCACTCTCCTTGCACCATCCTCTTCTCCAATTAAGGGTTATTGAAGAGGTGGATGCTGTGTGTTTCCCAGTATATTTCCTGACCTTTTGAAGGATCTCTGGGGGTGCCGTACTTGTCGCACTTGCTCTGATGTGGACGGGAGAGTGGGAAGTTATCAGCAGAGACCTGGGTGTCTAATATGAAGGCCTCATCACCTTTGCAAGCTATGATGTCAGGCTAACAGAAGGTCCCTCCATCCGGTATACGGACTTCACGTTCCACCTCAAAACCTCTTTGCCGCAGGCGGCCGGCTACGAACGGGGTGATATCGCCATGACGTTTCACCCGAGCCCCGTGTGTCTTGTGGCATGCCTGGGATATGTGGCCCAGGGTCCCTGGTTTCTGACAAGCATCGCAGAGACCAGAAGCCTCGGGTCTACCCCTAGCTGCTCTAGACGGAGTGGATACAGCGTTTACCCTAATCTGGATGGCATGAGTAAAATCTCCGCTTAGCAGACGGGTACCGGATGCGACCCACTTATGGGAAGATGGAACCTCACAAGAGGACGCAAGGCGGGCACCATCAACCATGCTATACAGTTTTGCTTTCCACCTTATAGAGCGCTCAGTCGTTCTGTTAGAAGGGGTTCCGGCGGCCGTGGTCGGGTCTACCCATCGACCCATTCGCGCTTGGAACGCGGGTAGGAGAGCCGCTGCCACTATCACTGGATCCTCCGACTCTACCAAAACCCCGAGCCGCTTGTTCTTCTGTAGACAGATTGATGCAGCAAAGTCGGGAATTCCTAGTCCACCGTCCTTCACGTCGGCATGAAAATAGGCATTAGGAGTATCACGAGGCAGCCGCAGCCAGCCACGAATGGCATGCCGTAGCCGCCGGTCAAGCCTCGCTAATTCCGTCTTAAACACGCGTCCGAGAACAAGCCGGTGGTTCATCTTGGGGAATTAGGTGGTGTTTTAGCCTCTGTTGGGGTTTGAGTGGCGCCTTAGTGATGTTCGTCAGGCCGTCCTCAAACAGGGAACCATAGGATAGGCGTCTGCCCCGGGCCCCGGTAAGTATTCCTACATACTTCTACTCGTCCGCCACACTCATAGTGTATTGAGGTCCCCCATCATGGTCCCCCCCCTTACTGACCCTCCCCCAGGATGCAACCCCACAACAGGCTGACTAACTCTTGAGTATCTACTTACTGCTTGGTGAACAGGTGCATTAGGTGATAGGAAACGTACCCAACCGTTCCTCACCCGTCAAGGATTCCAACCTGGAATTCCCGATTATGAGTCGAGAAGGGAACCCAACTGAACTACAGGGAGGCTTGTTGACGTGTCAACGGTACGAGGCTGTTCATCTGTGTGATGGTTCAGAGCTGTAGGTGGTGTCAGGTGACCAGCCACTGGAGGTATTTTTTTTATTATTTTTGAATTATTATTATTATTATTATTATTATTATTATTATTATTATTATTATTATTATTATTATTATTATCTACCACAGACGTGGCCACATATTTACAATGCTAATCAGCATATATAAGTTTTCTTCTGTCCTTCTTGGACAGGGTGAGAGATGTGTTAAGCATATAGTTCAGGGATTTATTGAACAATTAACCACAGAAGGTGATTGTAGTGTTTTTAATCTAACCTACGTACATAAAGGCACAGATATACATCTGATCTACATAACCAGCGTTGGAGGTGTTGACAATATGGGGTCCGTCGCTTGCCTGCCCGTACGCCAGTAGGCTATAATCTCATATTTTATGACAAGTATGTTTTTGTTATGCTGTAGGCCTAAGTGACGATATTTGTTGCCGTAGTTGCAGACGTGCAAGGGAAGGGAACTATCAGGAGAAAGCAGCAATAAGCCATTCCGACTACATGGCTATAATACAACCGACTACATGGCTATAATACAACCGACTACATGGCTATAATACAACCGACTACATGGCTATAATACAACCGACTACATGGCTATAATACAACCGACTACATGGCTATAATACAACCGACTACATGGCTATAATACAACCGACTACATGGCTATAATACAACCGACTACATGGCTATAATACAATGCACAGATTGTCATCCAGACGTGGAGTGGATGACAGCCGGTCTATTGTATTCCGGTGTCACTATATAACCTTGTGTTCTATTTACAACCAAAGCACCGCAATATTGACGTTTTCAACGCATGGGCTTTAATAGGTTAAGTGGGTTGCTTGGGTTTGTACGTTTCTGGTTAAGCAAAAGTTTAATTTATTCAGAATATAGATCCGAGAGAGAGCGGGCTGGCCAATGTATATGAACAATATATATGTATAATATTAGGACAATATATGTATAATATATAATATATAATTTACCTGAGGGCCACAATCTCGTGGCCACGACGGGGACAAGAAGCCGGCCGCTTGTCATAGTTCCCCCATTTGTCCTCATATTTTTCCTAGTTTGATTTTGAACTGCAGTAATGGTTTGGTATTTACGGCTTCGGTGGGTAGGCGGTTCCATGGGTTTATAACTGTGTGATCGAAAAGAATTTTCTGTTTTGTTAGATATTGTGGCTTGTTGAAGCTGTTGCTCCTTGTATGTGTTACATCGGACCTCTTGAAGAAATTCTCTGGATTTCTCTGGATTTGGAACATCATGGAATGGATGTTCCATTTGTTTAGCAGTTTCAATGAGATCAGCCCTATCATGTCTGGTTTGATGTGGTGTCAGTCCTGAAGCCCTCAGCCGTTCCTGCCATGAGAGTCTTGAGTTGTCAGCTCTGACATCCCAGAGTCAGTTCTGGGAGGATTCTTGGCCCTAAACGTTTTACTTTCTCCAGAGTAGTACTTTCTCCTGTTACTGCACTAGGATGTGTTTTCCTTTCTCGGGGACTGGAAGGTTTATCATTTACAAATCACAATCAATTGTGGTTAATTTACAATCAATTTACAAACCACAATAAACCAAGATTTATCGAGGTCTCCCCTAAGGTTAACTGTTGATCTTCTCCAGGAAGGTCCCATCAGAGTTCCCTAACCCCCGGGTACCTATATTCTGGTAGGTAAACAGAGGTATCAGGTGACAAGAAATAATGGCAAAACATCTCTTGTCATATTGAAGGAAGCGAATTCCGAACTTTTCGATTGTGAACTAATTGTTGTGATTACTGTAACAAGACCCAATTACACTACATGCTCTCAGAGCAAGGAAGAGGCCTACCACCTGCATGAGGGTCTTGTAGCTGAGAGGACAGTGCGCAGGACTTGTAATTCTGTGCCCAGGTTCGATTCCCGGACCAGGAAGAAACAAATGGGCAAAGATTCTTTCGCCTGATGCCCCCCTGTTATCTAGCAGTAAATAGGTACCTGGGAGTTAGACAGCTGTTACGGAGCTGCTTCCTATGTGTGTGAGGGGGGGGGGAAGGGAACAAAATTTAGTTAATAGTTACAGTTGATTGATTGATAGTTGAGAGGCGGGCCGAAACAGCAGAGCTCCACCCTCGCAAGAACAACTAGGTGAATACAACTAGATGAATACAGCACCTACACGCTCCCTGACAACAAGGGAGAGAGGCCTACCACCTACATGGGACAAATAGTGTCTTGAGATAAAGACGAACACCAACACCACCACTCGAGCATAAGATCAGACAAGCACTAGAGACAAGGTGGAGGCAAGTGAGAAATTATCATTATGACTTGCCACCGGAGGCGCCTAGTTTATTGTGCACTTCCATACTCATGTGTTAGACGCGGAGGGTGTGTAGTGGGCGCCATCTTGCTAGTTGAGTACAAGGAGGGGGGGGGGGGGCAGGGAGGACAAGGGAAGGGGTGTTGTAGAAGGAGTGAGGGAGACATTAAGGAGACAGACAGCCATAAATCACAGTAAGTATGATGGAAAGAGCGAGGCATAACGAGCCCACAAGACTAGTGCAGTGTCTGTAAGAGTTATGGGGGGCGCCCCTCCCCCTTGCACCATGCACTTGCCTCCCTGAGAAGGGGGGTCATGACCTTGGTAACCCCCCTTCCCACTCGCAGGCATGCGTGCAGGCACTCACTCACTCTCAACTGCATAACTTCAAAGGCATTCACCATTTTGTATTGTCTTTTGTATATATATATATATATATATATATATATATATATATATATATATATATATATATATATATATATGTCGTACCTAGCAGCCAGAACGCACTTCTCGGCCTACTATGCAAGGCCCGATTTGCCTAATAAGCCAAGTTTTCATGAATTAATTGTTTTTCGGCAACCTAACCTACCTAACCTAACCTAACTTTTACCGCTACCTAACCTAACCTAACCTATAAAGATAGGTTAGGTTAGGTTAGGTAGGGTTGGTTAGGTTCGGTCATATATCTACGTTAATTTTAACTCTAATAAAAAAAATTGACCTCATACATAATGAAATGGGCAGCTTTATCATTTCATAAGAAAAAAATTAGAGAAAATATATTAATTCAGGAAAACTTGGCTTATTAGGCAAATTGGGCCTTGAATAGTAGGCCGAGAAGTGCGTTCTGGCTACTAGATACGACATATATATATATATATATATATATATATATATATATATATATATATATATCCGGAGAATCTCTCCAGGTAGGTAAGACATTAGGAAGAATTTCTTCAGTGTCAGAGTTGTTAACAAATGGAATACATTTGTTATGGAATGGAATGCCTCCAACGATGCAAATAAATTTTGGTTTAAAGATGATAATGATGCTAGGATGTAAAAGGGTGACTGTTGTGACCTTGCAAAGCATTGACTTTTTGTGCGGAATAAAATGAAAAATTTGAAAAAAAAAAAAAAATGCCAAAATGGTTCGATTGGCATTTGTCAGGTAGGCTGCTCCATGGTTCAAAAAAAAAAAAATACAAATTTGAAAAACGCACAAATGTCATAAAGGTCCATTCAGTGTTTGTCCCTGAACATAACCAGAACATAACGATGGCAACACAGAAGACACCGTTCAACATAACAGGCCAATTTACACTTGATTAATCTTTGTATGTAGATAGCAGCTGCCTCGTATGGGCCAATAGGCCTTCCGCAGTTACCTCTATTCTTATGTATCCCCCCATGTTTTCACCTTTATTGTCTTATCACTTGACCCAGTGCGGGTATAAAATCAACCAAACATGAAAATTCCTTTCACTTGAGAATGAACCATGGAGGTTCGAAACGTTGTGCAAATTGTATAAATAAGTGTAATACATTCTATAGTAATTCACTTCTTTTCTTCACCTTAAAATTACGAAAATGAGTTTTGGAGAACTCCTCTTTCAGCTAAGCCCTGATGCTAAGAAAATAGAGGGATAGAAGCCCTAAATCAGAAAATAGTAAATACAGAATATGCGGTCATATTCAATGAGACATATATATATATATATATATATATATATATATATATATATATATATATATATATATATATATATATATATATATATATATATATATATATATATATATATATATATATATTCTAGAGTTCTAACACGCTCGTACAGTCACTAGCACACATAGTGTTTCGGGCAGGTCCTTAATCTAATGTTCCCCTGAATATGACCCGCTAAATCGTTTAACAAGGTACCCATTCATTGCTGGGGGAACAGAGGCTACAGTTAAGGATTGGTGCCCAGTCAATCCTCCCATTACTATACTGCGTAACCAAAAAAGGTATTTTCTCGAATATATTTCTACTTGTATTATAATTTTGTGTGATAATTAGGCTTTGAAGAATTGTTTTGTTACTGTGGAAAAGTTTGAATGTAATCAGTTGTGATTTGGGTGTAAATTTGTCATACATAAACACTGCATTGGGTGCATTAGCGAGCACCCAAGTGTTCCTTATGTGGACGGAGTGCACACGCACGCACTCACACACTCATCAGATCCCTCAACACTCAACAATCAACATATGCACAGATGTTGTTCAGCTGAAGAACAACACCAGGTGTCTTGTTACTAACGCTGCGATTAATAAATCCCAGTGTCCTATTTGCCTTATTACGAACATTGATGCATTGATCCTTTGGTTTTAAATTCTTACTAATCGTAACTCCCAGATTCCTTTCGCAATCCGACTTCGCAATCTCGACACCATCTAGCTCGTATCTTGTAACTCTATCATCATTACCTAGCCTCAGAACTTTACATTTATCAGCATTAAACTGCATCTGCCAATCTTTTGACTATTTCAAAACCCTATTTAGATCAACTTGAAGTGATAGTGAGTCTTTTTCCGTGTTAATTTCCCTGCCAATTTTTGTATCATCGGCAAATTTTCATATGTTGCAAATTTGCAACATATGTACTCAAAGAAGAAGTGGAAGCCACCTCCACCCTCAACTTTAAGGCCATATTCGACAAAGATTTCTGCAGTTAGAAAGAAAAAAACATGCAGGAGGTACAAGAAGAGCAAGAGGCGGGACGTAGAGCTAGAGCTCAGTCTCTCGGAGACACTGATAGGTAAACACTATCTAGGTGCTTATCCAGTGACGATTGTCTCGTCACTTTAACTCTTTACTGTATTTATTTCTCTCTCTCTCTCTCTCTCTCTCTCTCTCTCTCTCTCTCTCTCTCTCTCTCTCTCTCTCTCTCTCTCTCTCTCTCTCTCTCTCTCTCTCTCTCTCTCGTTACCTCCGCTTCTCCTGCCTCACAATCTTGCTCACTCAGTTCCTCCATCTCTCTTCCCTGGCGTGAGTTTCTCTATGAGTGGTTGTGTGTGCTTGCGTGCATGTGCTTGAGTGCGTGGGTGGGAGCGAGCCTGGTGCCCCCTGGCCCGGGGTGTGCCCGCTCCCACACAACACCTCCTTCACCAACTGCTGCTCCTCTTTCCTCCAAGTGCTACTGCCTCAGTAACGCAAACAATGGAGGCAAAACACACACACACACACACACACACACACACACACACACACACACACACACACACACACACACACACACACACACACGATAAGGATAAGGGAGTATCTAAGCAACAGGAAACAGCGAGTAACAGGAAGGGAGGGGGGGTATACCCAAGAGTGGCGAAATGTAACCAGCGGAGTCCCACAGGGCTCTGTACTTGAACCCATCCTGTTTCTGATATATGTAAACGCTCTTCCAGAGGATATAGACTCTTATGCCTTATGGCAAATTATGATAAATTATAATTATGACAAAGATTAATACAGAGGAAGATAGCAAGAGACTAAAAGATGACCTTAAAAACTGAAAGAATGGTCCAATATATGACTACAGAGTTTAACTCGAGTAATTGTAAAATAATGAAAATAAGTACAGAGAACAGGAGGCCAGACACAAGGTACCAACTGGGAGATAAATCCCTAAAAAAGAGTAGAGATAAAGATCTGGGGGTTGATATCACACCAAACCTGTCTTCTGAAGCCCACATTAAAGGGATATCATCAGCGGCATATGCTAGATTGGCCAACATAAGAACTGTTTTTAGAAACTCGTGTAAGGAATCATTCAGAGCCTTGTATACCATATATGTCAGACCAGTCCAGGAGTATGCAGCTCCAGTGTTGAATCCATGTATAGTCAAACACAAGATGAAGTTAGAGAAAGTTCAGAGGTATGCCACTAGACTAGTCCCGGAGGTGAGAGGTATGGACTACAAAAAATAAAGGTAACATGTTAGGGGAGACATGATTATCACCTACAAAATTCTCAAAGAAATTAACAAGGTAAATACAGAGAGATTATTTAGCACGGGTGGAACACGAACAAGGGGACACAGGTGGAAACGTAGTACACAAGTGAGCCACAGAGACATTAGAAAAATTTGTTTCAATATTGGAGTAGTTAACAAATGGGATGCATTAGGCAGTGATGTGATGGAGGCTGACTCCATACACAGTTTCAAGTGTAGATATGACAGAGCCCAATAGGCTCAGGAATTTGTACACCAGTTGATTGACGGTTGAGAGGCGGGACCAAAGAGCTGAAGCTCAACCCCCGCAAGGACACGTGGACGAGTACTCACTCACTTCAGCTAGAGGAGCAGGCGTGCATCGGCAGGAGTCCTTAATGTGGGTGAATATCTCCCAGGAAGGAAACAAAAGTTTACCTTGAGAGTGGTTACCTTGCGATGATTTCGGGGTTTAGCATCTCCGCGGCCCGGTCATCGCCCAGGCCTCCTGGTTGCTGGACTTGTCAACTAGGCTGTTGGACGCGGCTGCTTGCAGCCTGATGTACGAGTCACAGCCTGGTTCATCAGGTATCCTTTGGAGGTGCTTACCAAGTTCTCTCTTGAACACTGTGAGGGGTCGGCCAGTTATGTCCCTTATGTGTAGTGGAAACGTGTTGAACAGTCTCGGGCCTCAGATGTTAATAGAGTTCTCTTTCAGAGTACCTGTTGCACCTCTGCTCTTCAACGGGGGTATTCTGCACATCCTGCCATGCCTTCTGGTCTCGTGTGATGTTATTTCTGTGTGAAGGTTTGGGACCAACCCTTCTACTATTTTCCACATGTAAATTATTATGTATCTCTCCCGTCTGGGAGAGAGGTTACGAGTGTAGTACCACAAGGGTCGGTGCTGAGGCCCATCCTGGTTTTAATACGTATCAGTGACCTGACAGAAACTCCGCTCCTCCATATCAGTGTTTGCATACGATGGAAAACTAAGTCACTTACAAACGTATCAAGAATCACTGAAAAAGTGGCCTCAATAAGGACTCGTAGAATTTTTCCCAGCTTAATACAAAGTTGCGAGGATTGGAACAGGTGTGAGAATTCTTGCACAATAGTATAGGATGGAGGTGAGTCAGATTCTTGCATCGGACAATATAGTGCTAGATGCACACATAAGCAGGATATGTCATACAGGTCAACGTCCACGCTGCTATGGCGGAATGTCCACTCACAGGACGAGTGGCGCTGTTAACTCGCCCCTCGGGGATGTCCACTCACAGGACGAGTGGCGCTGTTAACTCGCCCCTCGGGGATGTGCACTCACAGGACGAGTGGCGCTGTTAACTCGCCCCTCGGGGTAAAATAAACAATAAACAAATTACGTCAACGTCAGTGTATCCTTCAGAGACTTGGAGAAAGGAGCCTTCCGGCCCACGTACACATCCTACAGGAAGCTCTCCGGCCCACGTACACATCCTACAGGAAGCTCTCCGGCCCACGTACACATCCTACAGGAAGCTCTCCGGCCCACGTACACATCCTACAGGAAGCTCTCCGGCCCACGTACACATCCTACAGGAAGCTCTCCGGCCCACGTACACATCCTACAGGAAGCTCTCCGGCCCACGTACACATCCTACAGGAAGCTCTCCGGCCCACGTACACATCCTACAGGAAGCTCTCCGGCCCACGTACACATCCTACAGGAAGCTCTCCGGCCCACGTACACATCCTACAGGAAGCTCTCCGGCCCACGTACACATCCTACAGGAAGCTCTCCGGCCCACGTACACATCCTACAGGAAGCTCTCCGGCCCACGTACACATCCTACAGGAAGCTCTCCGGCCCACGTACACATCCTACAGGAAGCTCTCCGGCCCACGTACACATCCTACAGGAAGCTCTCCGGCCCACGTACACATCCTACAGGAAGCTCTCCGGCCCACGTACACATCCTACAGGAAGCTCTCCGGCCCACGTACACATCCTACAGGAAGCTCTCCTCCCAACCCGTCCTCTTAAAAATAACGTCACTTTTGGCTGGTATGCGCACTATGGCCAAATTTGGACGTAATTTGAAATGAAATCGACTCACAAAAGTGCCGTACTGTTCCGTTTTCTGTTTGAGTCGTCCGGCCCTCCTCCGCAAGTTTAGGAGACGAAACTTTCAATAAACGTTTTTCATAACGTTTTGAAACTCTCCTCCGGAACACGCTGCACCGGCATGTAATCCTCACTCGATAAAAATCTTCAAAGGTCCCATGATACGCAACAAGGCTCATTCTTGAGCTAAATTCAAATTTTTATTCAGGTAAAAGTACATACATAGATGATGAGTGACAAACGTACTGTTGGATTTATAGATAGAGGTAGTACATGCCGCGTGGCGTGGTGGAGGTGGGGTCCCTCGATTGTTTCAAGCGTGGGTTGGACATGTGAGTGAGTGGGATTGGGTGGTTGTAAATAGGAGCTGCCTCGTATGGGTCAATCGGCCTTATGGAGTTACCTTTGATCTTATGTTCTTATACAATACCTAAAGCCACTAATACAGCGTTTCGGGCAAAGGGAAAGATTGAGATAACTGAACTCCACCACATTAGAGAAGAGATAGAGGGGACATGGTAACAACATGTAAGATTCTAAGAGGAATTGACAAATCAGCATTGTTCAAAGCTCGGAACAGCCAGATGAGAGGTCGTAGAAGGAAGTTAGAGGTGCGAGGATACTGTTATCAAAACATTGCTCATATCAGGGGTGTGTGTGAAGATGCTGTTAGGTGGGGGGGGGGGGGGGCAGACACAAGAGGCTTGCAAGGATGGGAAGCTTGGCAGGTTGCAAGATGGGAACGGGAAAAGTGTTACAAATCGCTAAGTTATATAAACTCGTTGAAACTAACCCGATACAAAATGTTAAATATGATAAAAGAGTTAATAAATAAATAAATAAATGTTTATTTAGGTAAGGTACATACAAGATATTTTACAAAGTTTGTTGGATTTATAGATAGAGCTAGTACATACAATGCCTAAAGCCACTATTACGCAAAGCGTTTCGGGCAGTTTGAAAGTTATTGTTTCAAGTTCAGTTGCAGCTTCTAGAGTTTATCTAGAGATGATTTCGGGGCTTTTAGTGTCCCCGCGGCCCGGTCCTCGACCAGGCCTCCACCCCCAGGAAGCAGCCCGTGACAGCTGACTAACACCCAGGTACCTATTTTACTGCTAGGTAACAGAGGCATAGGGTGAAAGAAACTGTGCCCATTGTTTCTCGCCGGCGCCTGGGATCGAACCCAGGACCACAGGATCACATGTCCAGCGTGCTGTCCGCTCGGCCGACCGGCTCCTCAGCTTGCTTGCTTTGCAACATCTCTCGCCACCTCACTCCTCAAGTGTTGCAGGGTTTGATGTTTTCCTCTCCGCTCAGAGAGCTCCCATTACTCTATTGTGAATGCCTCTTGAACTTCCCTCTTGAGTTCCTCACACACGTCCTTGTTATTCTCTGTGAACGTGCGACCTCCCGACCCTCAGCTGTCATCACCTGCTGCGTTACTATTATTTTCCATCTGATATTGCCGTAGAACAGTTTGGGCAGCATCTTAGATTTATCTCTTACACTTTGAATTCTCTATTTCAAAGAGAGGCTTGGTCGAGGACCGGGCCGCGAGGACGTTGAGCCCCGAAATCATCTCAAGGTAGCCTCAAGGTAAGGTTTTCAACCTTACCTTGTGTACATGGGGGTTACTGTGTACACATGGGGGTTACTGTGTACACATGGGGGTTACTGTGTACACATGGGGGTTACTGTGTACATGGGGGTTACTGTGTACATGGGTGTTACTGTGTGTACATGGGGGTTACTGTGTGTACATGGGGGTTACTGTGTACATGGGTGTTACTGTGTGTACATGGGGGTTACTGTGTGTACATGGGGGTTACTGTGTACATGGGGGTTACTGTGTACATGGGTGTTACTGTGTGTACATGGGGGTTACTGTGTGTACATGGGGGTTACTGTGTACATGGGGGTTACTGTGTACATGGGTGTTACTGTGTGTACATGGGGGTTACTGTGTGTCCATGGGGGTTACTGTTGTACATGGGGGGGTTACTGTGTGTACATGGGGGTTACTGTGTACACATGGGGGTTACTGTGTACATGGGGGTTACTGTGTACATGGGTGTTACTGTGTGTACATGGGGGTTACTGTGTACATGGGGGTTACTGTGTGTACATGGGTGTTACTGTGTGTACATGGGGGTTACTGTGTACATGGGGGTTACTGTGTACATGGGTGTTACTGTGTGTACATGGGGGTTACTGTGTGTACATGGGGGTTACTGTGTACATGGGGGTTACTGTGTGTACATGGGGGTTACTGTGTGTACATGGGGGTTACTGTGTGTACATGGGGGTTACTGTGTACATGGGGGTTACTGTGTACATGGGTGTTACTGTGTGTACATGGGGGTTACTGTGTACATGGGTGTTACTGTTGTACATGGGGGGGGTTACTGTGTGTACATGGGGGTTACTGTGTACATGGGGGTTACCCTATGTACATGGGAGTTACCCATGTATTATTGACGATGAAGAAATGGGGAAGAATGTCAAATATCTCAGTGTGCCTGAGAATTCCGTTTGGAAAAAAACATAAATTCTTCAAAGAAAACGTTTTCAGCATACACTTTATATTTTAAAACAACGATTCAAAATACAATCACTTTATAACTTGAGGATAATGTTTGTTTAAGACAAAGGTTCGTTTGTGTGTTTCAGACCATCACAAATATCTAGCTAACTATCCAGGTGGTTTGAAGGGCGGTGTGGTTTCCTGATTATTTTTTTGACCTGATTTACCTAAGGGCTTCAAACCCTAGTTACCTCGACGGGGACAGGGAGCCGGTGGTTTGTGGAAGGTTCCCCCTCCCCTCCATTTGCCTTGATGATATTTTCCAGGTGTATTTTAAAACTCAACACAGTTATCTCAGCACATTCTCAAGTCGATTGTGAGACAATTGACTTGAGAATGGTCCAGGACGGACCGAAACATCGTCGTCTCTTCACCTTCTAGTGTGTGGTCTGGTCAACAACATCTTCTAACTTGTTAAGTATTTTAACAGTTTCACTGAGGTCCTCCTTGTCATGCCTGGCTTAATAATAATAATAATAATAATAATTTTTATTTAGGTAAAGGTACATACATAAAGAGATTTTACAAAGTTTGTTGGCTTTATAGATAGAGCTAGTACATACAATGCCTAAAGCCACTATTACGCAAAGCGTTTCGCTTGTAGTGTTGTTAGTCCTGTGGCCTTCAAACATTCCTGATACGAGAGATGACTTACTTCTGGAATGACTTTTGTTACCCGGTGTTACTGCTTGATGGAGTTCTGGGAGTTCTCCTACTCCCCAAGTCCGGCCCGAGGCCAGGCTTGACTTGCACTTTCTCCAGAGCAGCTGTGTCCTTCAGAAGATGAGGTCTCCAGCATGCTTAGATACAGTAATCAAAGTGGGCGCGCACCAGACATTTATATAATTGAATCATTACCTGATTTTCCTTATAGTCAAAAGTACGCTTGATTAGCCCAAGAGTTTGGTTAGCGAACAAATCCACAAGGGCCGTGACGAGGATTCGAACCTACGTCCGAGAGCATCCAAGACGCTGCCTTAGGTTTGGTTAGCTTTTCTGACAGTTGCTCCCACCTGTTGTGCATCTTTTAATGAGCAATAATGAGCAAATTTTTGAGCAATAGAAAGACCGTGCTAGTTTTAATGAGAGGTGGAACTTGACTCCAAGGTCCTTTTCTTCATCAATCTGCTGTAATGTAATGTTATTAATTTGGTAGTCGTGGCGGGGGTTGTCATGCCCCACATGCGTGGGCGATATTAAAAAGTCAGTCTTCTGACCATTTGTTGGGTCCGTGTAGTTCTCTTTGTAAGGCTTCAAATCAAATGTAAGGCTTCAGGCTTCAATTTCACAAGGTCGAGAAATTGTTCACCTTCTGCTTGTGATCTTAGGTTGATCCGAATGGTCTCGAGGTTAGTCTCCTATTATTAGGGTTTGTGTTTCAGATGCCGCATTGATCACATTGTGCGGATCGGTAATTTCCTCTGCTGGTGCTGTGTCGACAGTACGTCACTTTTGTGAGTCGATTTCATTTCAAATTACGTCCAAATTTGGCCATAGTGCGCATACCAGCCAAAAGTGACGTTATTTTTAAGAGGACGGGTTCCCCCCCCCCCCTTCACACACACAAGGGGGGGGGGGGGGTTGACCGTGGCTGAATGGAGAGCGCTTAGGACTCGTAATCTCAGGGTCCGGATTCGATCCTGGCCGCCGGCGGAAACAGATAGGTAGGGTTTTTCACCCTGATGTTCCTGTTACCTAGGAGAAAATAGGTACCTGGGAGTTAGCTCCTACGGGCTGCTTCCTGGGGGGGGGGGGTGAGAAAAAACACATTAGTTAGTAGTTAGTAACAGTTGATTGATTGACAGTTCAGAGGCGGGCTGAAAGAGCAGAGCTCAACCCCCGCAAGCACAGTTGTATTCACCTAGCCCAAGGTAGGTGAATACACACACACACACCCCTACCTACCTACCTACCTACCTACCTACCTACCTACCTACCTACCTACCTACCTACCTACCTACCTACCTACCTACCTACCTGCCTGCACCGCCGTGTACACATCCGCTTGCCCTCGTCCGTCACTGTACAAACAAAACATTGTGTCTGGCGTAAACATTGTTTGTAGTTCACATGGTGACGCAAGACCTTGTTTGTTCTGCGTACACAGCCTTGCCACATTGCGTCATGGTGTAAACGTGGAGCAATATCTGGTGTTCAACGTAACTCTGCTAGTTCATGCATTTGAACAAACATGTACACTCACGCGCTGTCCACTCAGCCACGAGGCCCCTGTGTGTGTGTGTGTGTGTGTGTGTGTGTGTGTGTGTGTGTGTGTGTGTGTGTGTGTGTGTGTGTGTGTGTGTGTGTGTGTGTGTGTGTGTGTGTGAAAGGGGGAGGAAATAGTAGTTAGTAACAGTTGAGAGGCTGGCCGAAAGAGCAGAGCACAACCTTAGAAATATTATATATTTCTAAGTTTAAGTAATACAGATATTCTGCAATAATGTGTATTAAATGACTTTAATTAGTTGTGGTGTGTGGCCCTCATGCCCACACAAATGTGGCCCATATGGCCCTCGGGGTGGCCCATATGGCCCTCGGGGTGGCCCATATGGCCCTCGGGGTGGCCCATATGGCCCTCGGGGTGGCCCATATGGCCCTCGGGGTGGCCCACAGTTTGACAAGCCTGGACTAAATCATCTGGAGTGGGCCACACCATCCTGCCACACTGTGTGTGTCTCGTATGGCCGGGTGGCCACATCCTCCTGGAATTAAGGTTAACGAACTGACACAAAACAAGGCGATTGACACCTTTCGGCTAATGGTTGGGTGTCCCGACCTTAATGGTCACTTTGACCATTCCGCCGCGTCCCAACCTGCCCCAGCACACACAATCGCCAGCACACACAATCGCCAGCACACACAATCACCCGCACACACAATCGCCAGCACTCACAATCGCCCCTCACAACCACCCAGAGTGGACAATCCGTGGAACTTTCAATCCTCGTTCCCACCATCCACATGGACGAGGACCCCCAAGGTATGGACTCTAGCATGGAGTTCATATCTTGTCAGGTATAAGACGAAGCTCAAGAAGGTTCAAAGGTACGTCACCAGACTAGTCCCAGAACTGAGAGGCATGAATTGCGAGGAAACGCTGGGTGAATTGCACCTGACGTGGCCTGGAACTGCACCACTGGCTAACTTCACTGGCAAAATCGTTAGTTTCGGCTGCGTGTCAGATGTGTTTGTTGGTGGTGGAGTTGTTGTGGGGAAGAGTGGAGGGCTGTGGCGCCGCCCCCCTCTACATGTCTGTGTGCTGGTGTATAGCTGGTTATTGTCACAGACACAAGCCAGATGGCTCCAGGTGGTGTGTCTGACGCAAGGCTCACCAGGCACCAGCTGGCGCGGGGGAGGTGGACTCTGGCTCTTTGGTCCCGCCTCCCAACTATCAATCAAGTGGTGTACTGGTTCCTGGGGTCTTATCATATCTACATTTGAAATAGTGTTTGGAGTAAGGAATGCATTAAGCATTAACCATTTATTAACTACTCTGACACTGAAAAAGTTCTTTCTAATGTGTCTGTGGCTCATTTGGGTACTCAGTTTATACCTGTGTCCCCTTGTTCGTGTCTCACCCACGTTGCTCACTCCCATGGTGGTGGTGGGAGGAGGAGGGGGCAGGTGGGAGGAGAGACAGGTGGGAGGAGTATTGGGGTCTACGACCCCCCAGGCCGCAGTACTAGTGCACACACCACCGCCGTGTGTGTGTGTGTGTGTGTGTGTGTGTGTGTGTGTGTGTGTGTGTGTGTGTGTGTGTGTGTGTGTGTGTGTGTGTGTGTGTGTGTGTGTGTGTGGCCAGGCAGGCCAAGGTCACCTCCCACCCCCTGTCATAAAGTCCACCAGACCTTCGTGTGCACACACCTATTCCTACCTCCTGGAGAGCTTCAGCGCTTGGACCCCGCCTCTCCACCCTCTGGTTGTCAACCGCAATAACTCATAGCCTACATTTCTGTCATATCTACTTGTTAAATAATGAATGGAGTTCCCCTCCACAATCTGCTCTTTATTTCATTCTGCTGTTGTTGTTGTTAAGATTCGTTACCCGGAACGAAACGTTCCAAGCAGCACGGGCTATGGTGAGCCCGCAGTCTTATTTCATTCCATTCTTGTACTACTCTTATGCCAAAATAAATCTTTCTAACATCCTTAAAGCCCATTTACATATCTAGTCGTGTCTAGTGTGTGTACTTGCCAAGCTGTACCTGGATGTACCTGTACCCAGATGGGGCTCTGCGAGTTCTTCTGGGTTGAATTTCATTCAGTTCTTTGGCTCTATTGGATGAGGAAGTTGGTGGCGTGAGGTGTTAAGTGTGAGGAGGAGAACAGGTCCTCACACTACACCTCTGTGGCCTGGCTTGTGTCACAATTGAGCTGCGTGTTGAGTCGTGTGCAGTGATGTTGCAGAGTCGTGCACAGTGATGTTGCAGAGTCGTGCACAGTGATGTTGCTGAGTCGTGCACAGTGATGTTGCTGAGTCGTGCACAGTGATGTTGCTGAGTCGTGCACAGTGATGTTGCTGAGTCGTGCACAGTGATGTTGCTGAGTCGTGCACAGTGATGTTGCTGAGTCGTGCACAGTGATGTTGCTGAGTCGTGCACAGTGATGTTGCTGAGTCGTGCACAGTGATGTTGCTGAGTCGTGCACAGTGATGTTGCTGAGTCGTGCACAGTGATGTTGCTGAGTCGTGCACAGTGATGTTGCAGAGTCGTGCACAGTGATGTTGCTGAGTCGTGCACAGTGATGTTGCTGAGTCGTGCACAGTGATGTTGCAGAGTCGTGCACACTAACATTGCAAGCACTTTACTACTAAAGATATCAGAACAATTTAATTATTTTTAGTACAGCGCTTTATTACAAATAAGATAACATAACTTATTTATCCATATGTCGAGACAACACAACCTTGGAAACACAAACCGAAACTGTCTCTATTTTCCGCTCGTTACAACGTGTAATAAAGTTGTTACATCTTGGCTTAACGTGTTTATGACGTATTAGAACGTTGTTACAACTTGCTATATTGGTTGTTATAACTGGTTAGGAGGTGTTAAAACTCGTTCGAACGGTGTACCAACGTCGTAGTTTCGGTGTGTGTTAGGCGGGAATAATTTCTGGTAAAGGAAATTATATGTAGTGTGGGAATTATCATTACTGCTGCGTACACCGAGAGCCAACTGCGCCTCGGGTTGGGTGTTAACTGCTGTATTGCGTGACCTTGTTACTTCCCCGTGGTCATTGTGCTGTAAAGTAGGGCTCAACGATCCCCCGACATTGACCCAGCTGGCTGTGGACAGGGCTTCCCCCCCTCTCTCTACCCCCCACCCCTACCTCTACCTCTCTCTCTCTCTCTCTCTCTCTCTCTCTCTCTCTCTCTCTCTCTCAAATTAAGACTAGAGTTCATTACGGCTGTTGATTGAAGTACCTGGTGAAGCTGCAAGGAAGAGCCGTTATCCAAGTGTTAATTAACCACAGGCGACCACCAGTAACCACAGGCGACCACCAGTAACCACAGGTGACCACAGGTGACCACAGGTAACCACAGGTAACCACAGGTGACCACCAGTAACAGTAGAAGAACTTGCTGACTTCTTCTTGTGTGGGAGGTTTATCAAGGCCCTGGTTGGTCTGGACTTGAGGTACCCGAGCAGCGGCGGCTAAGGTCCTGATCACAGTGGTCATCTTATCTGTCCAAGATCTGCTTCTTCTTTGTCAGCAGTTGAGTCTCGTCTGCACTGTGGAGGGATGCAGAGGCAGAGGACTGTGGTCCCTACATAGCCTTGTGAGCATCACTGAAACACTTTGAGTAGTGACTACATAATCTTGGATTCCATCGGCGTTCTTGCAAAACCATTCTTCCTGTATCTTACAGAGTTTCCTTTGCGCCTTCATCGGGAACTGGCAACTTTCTTTCCTGGTGATGTAAGGTCATTCTGGTGTGCACGGAACAGGTGATTTATGTTACAGCAATACCTGTATCTCCTCATTGTTTTGGTCGAACCATTCTTGGTTTCTGTGGGTTGCTGGACCGAGGTGCTCAAGGACCGTTGAGTCTGAGTGTGAAAGTTACCCACCTCACCTCGATGCTGTCCTGGCCCTCCTGGGGTGTGTTTAACATCCTGCCTTCCAGGGCGTGGGAGAGTTCTTCAGCAACTTTGCTGCTCTTCAACTCGGAGACATTGAGTCTCCATTGAGACCATAACCCACCACCCACCATAACCCACCACCCACCATAACCACCACCCACCATAACCAACCACCCACCAACATAACCACCCTCCATAACCAACCACCCACCATAACCACCAACCACCACACCCACCACCCACCACAACCACCACCCACCATAACCACCACCCACCATAACCACCACCCATCCACAACCACCACCCATGCCCCAGCTTAAGAAGCACTATACCCTCCTCACAGAAGCCAGGTGTAAACATCTTGCCAGGTTTAGCCAGTCCTAATAACTTACACACACACAACACAATTATCAGAGCGGCTGCTTGTGTACATCCTCGTCTTTAACAACCATCACAAAAGTAAAGGCCAAATATTTACTTATAATTTGTATATTGTGGAGGAGGCAGCAACGCTAATAACTTGGCTCTTGGCGTATTATACACGGGGTAACATTTTCGGCACACTGTATTGTATGTTGTGTATGAGGCTTGGGGTGTGGGGTGCCGGGGTGGTCTATAAACCCCCACCCCTCTCAGGGTGTAGTCGTACGTACAGAGCGCTCTAGACTCATGACTCCTGGTGTAGTCGTACCATCAGGGGCTAAGGTGGGCCTCTGGCACCTTAAAACCAGTTGCTTCGGGCAGATGGGACTCGTCAGCCTGGGAAGGCAGCTCATCTAGGGGAAGGAAAACCCCCGAATTCAAACTTCCGCTGTCTTGCAGCTAAACCTACTCATGGGAAAGGCTTCAGGAGTCAATCCCGAGGGAAAATCCGGAGTCGGAGTACCTAAGGCAGCTTGCAGCTGTTTACAGCTACATTCTGGCAACTCCTGCGACGACACTGGTGCCAAGCGTATCGGCGCCTGCCCTTCCCTTGGTCCACATCGGTGGCAGTGGAGAGGGTGGATCTGCTGCATGGGCAACAGCCGGTTCTCCATAACTACTGCCCAGGCCTGTGCCCTGGAGAGGACACTCCAGCGTCGCCTTGGGGACGGATCAACACTGGGAAGCGTCAGTTACTGGTGATAGGACTAACACTCAATTGGCATAGAGTGAGGCACCAAGAGTTCCTTACGTCGGTGGGTAAAAATCATCCAATCTCATCGGACAGCTTCCGCCTGCCTCAAGCTGGGCAGCCCCTAGCCAGTAGCAGCTGTCCCGCCACGGTCTGCCTGCTCCACTGGGTGCGTGGGGCGTAGGCCACAATCCAACAAGCGGATCATGAACCATGCACCAGGCAAAAGAAAACGAAACACAGAGGCACCCAACTGTCAAAACTGGGCACGTGCCCGCCCACGTACTGCCCGCAGTAGAGTTCAATTAACAAGCTGCAAGACACTGTGCTAACGATTACTGGCTCCGACCGGTTCCAGCATCCAGACTGCGGCCACCGTCGGCAACATAAAAGGCATGTAAGAAGGGATCAAACAGACAACAGGCCCTACACAAAACAGGACAGCTCGTCTGAAGTCAGCCACCGGAGAGGTCATTAAAGACCGTGATCAGCAGGGTGGAACATTACTCCGAACAGTACCCCAGAGAGAACTTGGTCAGCGTAGAGGCCCTGGATGCAATCGAGTGCCTGCCCATCATGGAAGAACTTGACCTTGAACCGACTGTGGAAGAGGTTGAGAAAGCACTAGACTCAATTTCCTCGTGGAAGGCCCCAGGAGACAACGGGATTATGCCTGAAGTTCTCAAGTGCGCTCGTCGTAACACTTAAAACTGAGCTTCATGAAGCTTCTGTGCCTAGTGCTGGAGGGAGGGCTCGGTGCCACAAGACATGAGAGATGCAACATCACTCTCTACTAAAATAAAGGTGACAGAAGCGATGTCAACAACTATCGCGGCATCTCCCTGTCCGCAAACTCTTTGCCAGGGTCGTCTTGGTCAGGCTCTAAATTCTTGCTGAGTGTACCCTGAGACACAGTGCGACTTCAGAGCCAAGAGGACGACCACTGACATGGTGTTCTCCCTGAGACAGCTTCAAGAAAAGTGCAGGGAGCAGAGAAAAGCCCTGTACATCGCCTTCATTGACCTATCATTGACCTTACAAAAGCCTTCGACCTCGTGAGCAAGGACGAACTCTTCAAGATCCTGGCCAAAATTGGCAGCCCACCCACACTACTCAGCATGATACAATCGTTCCACGAGGACATGAAGGGCACGGTCGTGTACGACGGCTCAACCTCTGAACCATTCAACGTCAACAGGAGTGTTAAACAGGGATGCTGATCTTGCTCCAACCCTGTTTGGCATCTTCGCGATCCTCGTCAAGCATGCCTTTGGAACAACCACAGAGGGCATCTATCTCCATACAAGATCTGATGGAAAGCTCTTCAATCTATTCCAGACTCCGAGCAAAGATGAAAGTACAGATAAGAATCCTCAGGAATCCTCTTCGCCGACGACGCAGCGATCATCACACACAGCAGAAGGTCTGCAGCAGCTACTCAATCACTTTGCCGCAGCCTGTTCCTGCATCCGGCCTGACAATCAGCCTGAAGAAGATGCAGGTGATGGGACAAGACGTCAATGAGTTACCCTGTATAAACATCACAGACTGCGAGCTGGAGGCATACACGAGTTTGTGTACCTGGGCTCCACAATCTCTGACATCCTTTACCCTCGACACTGAGCTCAACAGGCGTATCGATATTGGGAAGGCCGCAACAACACTGGCCAGACTGACAAAGGGCAAATGTCAAACTGTCAGTACACACCAAGGCGCAGGTCTACATGGCATGTGTGGCAAGTACACTTCTCTACAGCTCGGAAGTCCTGGGACCCTGCGCTCTCGCCAGGAGAGACGGCTCAATACCTTTCACATGCGGAACCTGAGACGCATCCTTGACATCACGTGGAGAGACCAAGTCACCAAAAACAACTGTGCTTGAGAGAACAGGAATCCTTTCAATGTTCACTCTCCTGAAGCAGAGACGCATGCGATGGCTGGGACATGTCACACGCATCGAAGATGGCCGCATACCGAAGGACCTCTTATATGGAGAACTGGCATCAGGAAAACGGCCTACCAGAAGACCTCAGCTGCGTTTCAAAGACACCAGCAAACACGACCTCAAGCAGCTGAACATCGACGCAGCTACTGCCACTTGGAAGGCAGCAGCTGCGGACAGATCATGCCTGGAGATGCAAAGTGCAGAGGGAAATCCAGCAATTCGAGGGTGAACTGAAGAGGCAGACGGAGGATAATAGACTTCAGAGGAGGTCTCGACCATTGACAGACGCAACCGCTTTGGCGTTCTGCGGTCGGGTCTGCCGTTCAGGGGTTGGCCTTCACAGCCACAGCAGACGCTGCACCCAACTAGACATCAAGGGACACAACTCCATAGCCCCATGAGATTGACGGATGCCTACTACCAACAGAGCTCTCAAGACTCACGACTCTTGATGTAGTCGTACCTACAGAGCACTCCAGACGATGACTCGCTGGTGAGAACGCAGCACCAGAGGCCAGGCGTCCTCCTTCACTGACGTCATACAACACCTGTGACGTCAGAGCTTTATCCAGCGCCATCTATGCCCAGAATATCACGCAACAATTGAAATAAAACCGACTTCCATCCTTGTTACAAAACTGTTAAGATGTTGGAAACATTTGTGCAGACTCCCTCAGTCTTACTCCCTCAGTCTTACAGACTCCCTCAGTCTTACTCCCTCAGTCTTACTCCCTCAGTCTTACTCCCTCAGTCTTACTCCCTCAGTCTTACTCCCTCAGTCTTACAGACTCCCTCAGTACAGACTCTCCCTCAGTACAGACTCCCTCAGTCTTACCTACAGCTGTAGTGTCAACACAAAACTTGTTACTGACATATCAAGTGTTGTATTGGCAGCCTTGGGGTGTGGTGGGCGGTGTAGTGGGAGGGTACACACTGTGAGGGTGTAGTGGGAGGGTGCACTGTGTGGGTGTATGGGAGGGTACACACTGTGTGGGTGTAGTGGGAGGGTACACACTGTGTGGGTGTAGTGGGAGGGTACACACTGTGTGGGTGTAGTGGGAGGGTACACACTGTGTGGGTGTAGTGGGAGAGTACACACTGTGTGGGTGTAGTGGGAGGGTACACATTGTGTGGGTGTAGTGGGAGGGTACACACTGTGTGGGTGTAGTGGGAGGGTACACACTGTGTGGGTGTAGTGGGAGGGTACACATTGTGTGGGTGTAGTGGGAGAGTACACACTGTGTGGGTGTAGTGGGAGGGTACACATTGTGTGGGTGTAGTGGGAGGGTACACACTGTGTGGGTGTAGTGGGAGGGTACACACTGTGTGGGTGTAGTGGGAGGGTACACACTGTGTGGGTGCAGTGGGAGAGTACACACTGTGTGGGTGCAGTGGGAGAGTACACACTGTGTGGGTGTAGTGGGAGGGTACACACTGTGTGGGTGTAGTGGGAGGGTACACACTGTGTGCGTGTAGTGGGAGGGTACACACTGTGTGGGTGTAGTGGGAGGGTACACACTGTGTGGGTGTAGTGGGAGGGTACACACTGTGTGGGTGTAGTGGGAGAGTACACACTGTGAGGGTGTAGTGGGAGAGTACACACTGTGTGGGTGTAGTGGGAGGGTACACACTGAGTGGGTGTAGTGGGAGGGTACACACTGAGTGGGTGTAGTGGGAGGGTACACACTGAGTGGGTGTAGTGGGAGGGTACACACTGAGTGGGTGTAGTGGGAGGGTACACACTGTGTGGGTGTAGTGGGAGGTGTGTGATTTAGTACTCAGTAAGTGTGTTCACTTGACGCAAGACCGCCACTGAAGGACTTGCAATATTTACCAGAATGATGAGTGTGTGTGAGAAGCAGCGAGGACATATCATGGCCACTTAACAGTCAGGTGTACTGTCCCAGGTGTGTACACCAACAGACAGGTGTACTGTCCCAGGTGTGTACACCAACAGACAGGTGTACTGCTCCAGGTGTGTACACCAACAGACAGGTGTACTGTCCCAGGTGTGTACACCAACAGCCAGGTGTGTACACCAATCACCCCATCATTGTGAAATATGATTTGTCCTGCTTTCCATAGAATCACATTGCACAGGCCGTAGAAGTGCTGTTATCTACCATTCATTGGTAGATGTGGTAGATGTAGTGTGTGTGGGAACCGACCTGTGAGATTTATATTTATTTAATTTATATGAATTTATATTTACGTTAATTTATATACTTCGATAGCAATTTGTATAATGATAAGTGGACTGTATTTCTGCAATAATCTCATAATCTCACAAATCGATCCTCTACACATTAGGGGGGGTTATTAAATTAATATATATGCAGCCAATCACACTACAGAATTAACTACATACATTGAAGAGGTTCCTTATCTTATAGTACAGCAGGTTAGTCCACCAGGTATAACTAGGGTGTAGACACCAAATTATCCTCTTTGAGGTAGCTTCCATATCACCCAGTAACTGGTGCACAAAATCTTGCATCCTCGTCTTGACCTGTCAAAAGTGTGCTAGCTGTGAAGCCAGAATCCTATATATGACAAGCTATATCAGAGAAAACACTATACAGTACATGGAACATTAAAGACCTGGCTTAATTACCTTTAGTTTGAGGCTTCCACATGATCTAACCGGGTCACCCTATATCCTGACATTAATGGCCATAAATGAATGATAAACGGGTTTCGGATAGACACTTAACTTGAATTTGTAGACAGCGTGTTGACAATGGTACACCTTTGGGTTCCATAACACTACGTCCAAGTAAATTTAACAGGAGCCGAATTTGCTCCCGTGTGAGCCTCTGGTCTAGTATAAACAATGGCTGTTTAACACTCCATACTATTGACGTTACTGGCCGACATTGTCCAGATATGATAGGAGCTAAATTTGCTCCACACGTCTCGGAGGTGACACAACAATGGCTCCCTCCTTCCTCCCTGACGCCTGGCCTACTTTGTCCAGATTTCAGAAAGTGATAGAAGGGTCACATTTACTCTACTTTAATATTGATAATTAAGTTAATTTATATAAGATGTTTTTATGATGGTAAAGTCCAAAGACTAATGTATTTAAGAATAATTCCCAGCAGAATAGCTGGTGAATTATAATGGTATGTGGTGATGATATCCCGTTTTCTTTAGATGGTAATTCCACTACAAGTTACGTTTTCTATGGGTAACTTGTTTATACAATACAGCTATTATCTGTATGATATATTAAATGGTGTCGGATTTTCCGACAGTGTGTTCTACCTCGCTCTTAGACGTCTACTGTGGTGCTACTTCGTAGATACAATTCACTCTACTGTCAGAAATGTAATCAGATATATTTTGATCATAAATAATTTATATTAGGCTTTTAATATAATCGTTTGTGATATCCTCTGCAGGAAATTGGTTTTTCCTCCAATATATGTAGGCTTTGGTAAGACCCTTGAGAGAAGTTATAATTGTATTTTCAGCTGCACTGAGGGCCATGTAGTAAATGTTTTAATTTAAATTTAAAAATTTACTACATGTGCTGCTAAGATTGGGCAGCGTCACTCATCTGCTAGGTGGGTGCTAGGGGGGTGACCTGGGAGTGCTAGGGGGTGGCCTGGGAGTGCTAGGGGTGGCCTGGGAGTGCTAGGGGTGGCCTGGGAGTGCTAGGGGGTGACCTGGGAGTGCTAGGGGGTGGCCTGGGAGTGCTAGGGGGTGACCTGGGAGTGCTAGGGGGTGGCCTGGGAGTACTAGGGGTGACCTGGGAGTGCTAGGGGTGGCCTGGGAGTGCTAAGGGTGGCCTGGGAGTGCTAGGGGGTGGCCTGGGAGTGCTAGGGATGGCCTGGGAGTGCTAGGGGTGGCCTGGGAGTGCTAGGGGTGGCCTGGGAGTGCTAGGGGTGGCCTGGGAGTGCTAGGGGTGGCCTGGGAGTGCTAAGGGTGGCCTGGGAGTGCTAGGGGTGGCCTGGGAGTGCTAGGGGTGGCCTGGGAGTGCTAGGGGTGGCCTGGGAGTGCTAGGGGGTGACCTGGGAGTGCTAGGGGGTGGCCTGGGAGTGCTAGGGGTGACCTGGGAGTGCTAGGGGTGGCCTGGGAGTGCTAGGGGTGGCCTGGGAGTGCTAGGGGGTGGCCTGGGAGTGCTAGGGGGTGGCCTGGGAGTGCTAGGGGGTGGCCTGGGAGTGCTAGGGATGGCCTGGGAGTGCTAAGGGTGGCCTGGGAGTGCTAGGGGTGGCCTGGGAGTGCTAGGGGTGGCCTGGGAGTGCTAGGGGTGGCCTGGGAGTGCTAGGGGTGGCCTGGGAGTGCTAAGGGTGGCCTGGGAGTGCTAGGGGTGGCCTGGGAGTGCTAGGGGTGGCCTGGGAGTGCTAGGGGTGGCCTGGGAGTGCTATGGGTGGCCTGGGAGTGCTATGGGTGGCCTGGGAGTGCTAGGGGTGGCCTGGGAGTGCTAAGGGTGGCCTGGGAGTGCTAGGGGTGGCCTGGGAGTGCTAGGGGTGGCCTGGGAGTGCTAGGGGTGGCCTGGGAGTGCTAAGGGTGGCCTGGGAGTGCTAGGGGTGGCCTGGGAGTGCTAGGGGTGGCCTGGGAGTGCTAGGGGTGGCCTGGGAGTGCTAGGGGTGGCCTGGGAGTGCTAGGGGGTGGCCTGGGAGTGCTAGGGGTGGCCTGGGAGTGCTAGGGGTGGCCTGGGAGTGCTAGGGGTGGCCTGGAGTGCTAGGGGTGGCCTGGGAGTGCTAGGGGTGGCCTGGGAGTGCTAGGGGTGGCCTGGGAGTGCTAGGGGGTGGCCTGGAAGTGCTAGGGGTGGCCTGGGAGTGCTAGGGGTGGTCTGGGAGTGCTAGGGGTGGCCTGGGAGTGCTAGGGGTTGTAACGACCGCTTCCCTCTGTCGTAATAACCGCGGCCTCTATTGTAATAACCCAATGTTCCCCAGTATTAATCCAGTTATCTTGTGATCTCTCATAATCGTAATATACGCTCTCTGTTGTAATTCTCCGTCTCTTCACTCAATACCCCAGCTTAACACTGTTACAGTCCAGTATGACCCCTCACTGGACTGCCACGTATATAAGAGGAATATTAAATGAGGAAGATACACCAAGGACAAGGGTTATTAGTTAAAAAAAAAACAATAACAAAACACATTTACACTGCCACCACCTTCCCGACCAACCATACCTGAATGTGTCAATCACCGATCCCCCAGGAAGGCAAGGAATCAGTAACCATGGGACTCCGGGTAATATGAATTTCAGAAATAAATTTTGGAAAATTAGTTTGTGTAATTTTACGTTACTTATTTGAATCCAAGGGCAACTTTAGTATCTATTAATTCTATTAATAGTAGGAGAACATGGGGGCTTCCAATACAACACCTAAAAATGACAAAGTAGCAAAATATATCAAAGGGGAGTTAAGTGAATACCACTGGACAAGCTATACCATTTATTTTATGAAACATGTAAATTAAGACAATTTGAACACATCACCTATTCTATTTCCCTAGAGGCACAATGGGTATTTACCGAGGACACACAACTCAAGTGCACTATACCTTAAATACCCGCACCACGGCCAAGATGTTGATGGCTGCCCTCAGCCCCGAGGATACGGGCTTGCGGCCCTGTTCCTAATACACTCCCAAGACACACTGATGAAATTTAGTTTTTCCAACTTATTGCTGGGAAGGATTACTCCTCCCACCATCTACTACAGCCCCAGGGCTCCACCCATTATTTTGGCCCTGGCCAACCATTTAACACGTAGGCCTGAGGTCTGGCTCTCTAGGGCCAATAAGGACTTGGCCCTTATCTCAGGCCAATCACCTTCACTGATCTGTCGTGGAAAGCTACATGAATTTCTGAAGATTGAGTCAGCTCTCCCCAGCTAAAGAGAAGAGGGACAAGGCGCGTCTATGGAGCCCAGGCACCTGCGAGCAATGTTTACAAAACTGATAATTTATGTTCAAGCCTGTCTCCTCTAAGATAGGAGTAGGGACATTTAACTCTGCCTGGTATGGGGAAGGCCGCTGCTGAGAGGGACAGAGAGGGATGAGAGGGGGTGGAGAGGGAAATATCTGAGTGGGGAATTGAGTGGGAGAAGCCAAGGTATCCACGACCACCCTACCCTCAGGTCAACCTCTTGACCCTGACAAATGGGCGACAGGGGGGGGGGAAGAGGAGGAGACGAATGACGGCCAAGGGGAGGGGAGAAGGAAGGAGGGGAGAGGGAGAAGGAAAGGAGGGGAGAAGGGGAGGGAAAAGAGGGGAGAAGGGAGAACCAATGATCTGAGCCCCAGATCATTACAACTCCCCCTCCTCGGAAATTAAGAAATTTGTGTGTAAAGCAAGTTACACACACTTTTCTTATCCAGAAATCCTGCCCTACCCTAACCATTAACTCCAAAAACAACATTTTTAACCCAACACTATTTTCAACCAATGCCTCAAAACAAAAGAAATTATCTAATCCTAACTAATTCCATCCAATACTCCAACAACAATAACGGCACACCCAAAAGGTGTGCTCCAGCATGTATTTATACCTATCAACACAACAGTAATAATACATAAAACATAAGGACAGAGACCGCCCCTATAATCCTGGCTGTCCACTTGGGTGCAGCCCCGTACCCTTCCAACTACCTGGAAGACAAAATATCCTATACCTGTCTTGATATAGTAACAAATAACTGGAGAAATCCAAACCTAACAATTACTAACTAGCTAAAATCAGCTGATAGCCTTCAGCTATCCCAGTATTCCACCCGGAATAAAGATCAAACACATCACACAAAACATTAAATAAAAAAAATCAATGTCATTAAAAAAATTTAACAAAATTATAAAATTATATCAACATGGAAGAACACTACCTCTCAGGGACCTAGTGTTCCACTCCACACCTGTGGCAACTGTCCACCACAGCGCATCCCAATCTTAAAATCTAAAGAAAAGACACAGAAATATTTTTATTAATAAAAAAAATTCAATGTCCCCAGACATGTCCCTTAACCAACAACAACACTCTGGATATAAGTTCCTCAAACTCCTAATATCCCAGAGTTCATATTCAAGTCCACAACAACAGCGGGTGAACACATTTGTCAGACTGTGTACCACATCCTTATTGTTCAATAAACCACAAAAAAAAATTAAAAAAAAATATATGTATAACTATCAGTATCTAGGATCTAGAAAAATCTAGATAAAGTTTCCCACTGATCAACGTTTCTAGAGATCCTACTAGATGGTTCTCAAACCAGTTCACTCATACAACTTATCTAGAGACAGGGTCATTTTCTAATGTTCCCTTTCTAGATTTATTTCTCTATTTCACTAGTTCTAGTTTTCAACATTTAATACTGTTCCAGAGAACTTTCCGAAGGTGTATAGGTGCTTACTATCAGATGGAAAATTAAAAGTTGAACTGTTCCGAGTTACCACAGTTTACTATATTAATAGTGTTTATTTGTATATGAAACTTTTCTATAAATATTTTCTCTCGTTCGTTCCTGTTGACATTTCGTTGTTGTAGATTCCGGCGACTACCTCATGTTGCTTGAAGATCCTGGTCGTCTGGAAGTTCCATTTCCGGCCTCGGCCAACTACGGACAGTACAGGGGGTCTCGTACTACCCGCACCTGACTTGAGTGACAGCTGACAGCTGGCCGCCGTCAGCTCAGGTGGACCCCGCTAACAGGAACCCGGGTTCACCTCTTCTTATCGCTCCCCAAACAGTCTTGATGGATTGTTGTTAACCATGGCTGCCACAGTAGAGCACAGCTTCGACGTGTCACGATGTCTCGCGTTGGTAGTGAGGTTCGAGTGGCGTTGAAGAGGGTGGCATGGTGACAGGACAGGTGGGCCCTGCCTCAGCTCCTGGGCGACGTCATCTACCGGCGTTTACTTGTCATCCCGGTACTACTGGGCCGGTACACCTTCCGTGCAACCCCTCGTGTAGCTGAACTTGGGCCGAGGTACAGGATTGTACCTCATCTGGCGATTCCGCAAGCACTCTGTAGGGGCAGTGCTGTTCGTACCTGAGACCACCGCGTTGCATCTTGGTTTCCACAGACGACGCAACCACAGGTTTTGATAAGAGCTGACAAGTCGTTGCAATTAGCGTTCTTCTTCGTAGACCACTCGTCTTCCACTTCCGGTTTTCCCGCAGTCTTGACTACGCGGCTGGTGGGCTTGGTTGGTGACCTTGAGACAGCTTGCCCACGGCTGTGACGGTGACTGGGCTCTGCTCCGTGAAGACAGCATGGCTGGACTGGGACAACCTCGTTAGTGACGTGAGGTGTCGGCCGGGTGACTGTACGCCAGTCACCCCTTCCGGATAACCAATTGACGAGTTACCGGGTACAAAGGGGGAGGACTTTATGTAACGTGCCTCAGACCCCGATCTTATCAGCCAGGTGGGTCATCCCCAGACCTGCTGATCTCGATCCTTGGTTCACGTGTGACCGGGAGGCTGGAACTGGTGTACCATCAGACCTGAGAAAGACAGACAACAACAAATGGCGGAAGCATGGATATTACTCTGAGGTGTAGGAAGTTGGAAACCCCAGAGCAAGGCAAGTATGCTACCTGAGCCATGCACATCAGTAAATACACACCAGTGCCTCTACAGGATAATTATTATGAAATTACTAAACCTGACTAGGGGAGATCATTACCAATTTACTGTACAGCTCGCGACCTCGTTACCATAGGGTGACAAGATTGAACTTGACTACTGATGAGATCTGACAGAAGGTCATCCTCATCATCTGACTCAGCACTTGGATCATTAGACAGGTCAGGAATTAGACTTGCTGAAGGCAGCTCTAGTTCCTCCCTCGCGTGATAAGGTTTTAACTTATTAATGTGAATCGTTCTCTCAACTTGGTCTTCAAAAATACCTTTAATAACAAAATTAACCGGACCTTTTCTTTCAATTACCCGGTAAGGGCCCCGCCATCTAGGTGCAAGTTTCCTACTCTGATTGGCAGGAGCCGCCTCACTAACTCTCAACACAAGACTCCCGACTTTCAACTCAAGAGGTCGTACCTTCTTGTCATAATGCTGAGCATAGCGGTCTCGTGCTGTCTTGGAAGCCCTGGCTGCAATTCTCCATGCATTTTTCATCTTATTTAAAACTTCTGATGGGTAATCTTCCCCATATACAATATTATGTCTGTTAAGCAGACCAGACGGGAAATTACATGAATGACCTGTGAACAGCAAAAGGGGTTGGGTGTTAATGGATCGATGGATGGCAGTGTTCAGAGCTAGCTGGACATAGGGGAGTTGTTCGTCCCACGAATTTGCATCATGCTCTGCAAGAATTGCAAGCATATCTTTAACTGACCGGTTCGTCCGTTCTGTCATGCCGTTAGCCTGAGGGTGATAAGCCGTCGTGAACGCTGACGTGGTTTCTATAATTTTACATACTTCTCTAAAAATATTCCCATTAAATTCCTGACCTCGGTCAGAAACTAACACTTTAGGAGGACCAAATACAGTGACGAACCTATCTAAGAACGCCTTTGCAACAGTTCGTGAATCCTTCTGAGGCAATGCAATCAGTGTGGTGTACCTGGACAGGTGGTCTACCAACACCAATACGTAACGGTTTCCTGAATGACTGTGATGCAGATCAATCAGATCAGCCCCCACCCGATCTAAAGGTTCCAAAATTTCTGGGAATTCTTGCAATGGAGCTTGTACCTTAAGGGTACCTTTCCTCCTTTGACAATGACCACAGGACTTAACGAAGTTAATGACCTCTGTTAACATACCGGGGAAGAAAAAGAGTGACTTGGCTTTCATGTGAGTTTTAAAAATCCCCGGATGACCTGCAATCTTAGACGCATGTGCGAGTTTCAACGCCGACTTCTTCAACACCTCTGGGATAACCAACTGAAAAACTGCACGATCCTGCTGTCCCTTTACATAAAATAAGACCCCATCCTTCATTTCAAAATCATGAATTGCTAAATTACGTTTCTTCGACGGATATTTTCCTCCCTCCAAAAGTTCAATAATTTCCTTCCACCTTGGTTCGTTCATCTGGAATTCTCGCATTTTCTCACTGGAAATATTTTCAATATTAAGGTTTACGTTAATAGTAGCAATGTTTCTACTCAAAGTATCTGGTACAACATGTGATGGACCAGGCTTGTAAAGTATTTGGAATGAGTGAGCAGCTAGTTCATGAGACCAACGTGACATGCGAGGGCACTTAGTTCTTTTCTTAAAAATATGAGTCAAAGCCCTGTGATCTGTATAAATGACAAAGTGACGTTGGAAAAGATACGGTTCAAAGTACCTGACACTTTCTACCACAGCCAAAGCTTCCCTATCCGTTGCAGAATAGCGGACCTCCGGACCCTTAACCTTCCTGCTGAAATATGCAACTGGGTGAGGAAGATTGTCATTATCACGTTGCATTAAGCACCCACCAATAGCTATGCCACTGGCGTCAGTGTGTACTTCCCACTCCTTATCAAAATCCGGTACTGCCAAGACTGGGGTGGTAATGAGTTGACTTTTTAATTTTGTATAAGCGTTATCATGCTCAGGTTTCCAAACGAATTTAACATTTTTCTTAGTGAGCTCAGTTAACGGTGCTGTTGTACTTGCAAAACCCTCAATGTGGCGACGGAAATATCCGGCTGCCCCCAGAAACCTTCGAACATCCTTTGCTGTCTTAGGTGTAGGCATGTCAGCAATGGCACGACAGGAGTCGGGGTCAGGTCGGATACCGTCTGTGCTCACCTGGAATCCCAGAAACTTGAATTTCTGAGATGCCAGAGTGCACTTACTCACGTTAAGTTTGAACCCCGCCTTATCTAACAATGCCAACGTCTCAGTCAAATCTCGTAAGTGCTCATCAAACGTCCTGGAGTAGATAACCACATCATCCAGGTACGCTAACGAGTGCCTCCCCAAGACTGGACTGAGGATATAATTAATTGCCCTCTGAAATGATGAAGGCGCTGTCTTTAACCCGAAAGGCATCCGCTTGAATTGATAAGTATGAACCCCATCAGAGAAGGCGGTCTTTTCTCTATCTTTCTCAGCGACTGGGATGGCCCAATACGCAGATTTCGCATCCAGAGTGGAAAAGTATTTGGCTGCCCCAAACTGATCTATTATTTCTTGTATCCGTGGCAAGGGATACACATCACCTTTAGTAATTTCGTTTATCTTTCGGTAGTCAACACAAAACCTACAACTACCATCCGGTTTACGTACCAGCACCACTGGCGACAACCATGGTGATGTACTAGGCTCTATCACATCCTGTCTCAACATCCTCTGACACTCATCCCTAATTACTTCCTTCGCCCGTTCCGGAAGCCTCCATTGACGGGTGTACATAGGAGGGTGATCACCTGTAGGAATAACATGCTCGATCCTATCCAGAAGCCCGATCTGATCGTCTTCTGTTGCAAACAGTCTAGGGAATTTACGTAAAATCCCTCTCAAAAGTTTCCTATCTGACTGTTGCACATGTTGCAAATCCAGAGCCGAGATTAACTTATCAACTTCTTGAATATTACTACTTTTCCCTGTCTCGGTCTTGTTTTTCCCTTGTGTACTACTTTCTGTCACATTAAGTGCACTACATTGTGCTGTGGTGGCTGGCATCTCCTCCCGGCTTTGATACTGAAAAATTCCTGTATTTTCTACAATTGTAGCCTGAGACACCCTATCACCTGCCCTGAAACGATAGGTTTTGTGCGAGAGATTGACAACTGGAATAAGGGCACCTTTATCAAGCACTGTGATCAAATGATGAGGGATCAACAACCTGTCACATCTCCCAGCCACCTGAAGGGTGGTACCTGGTGCAATGTGACGTCCCACTGATACTTTAATGAATTTAACTGAATGTGGTGGGCAACATTGTTTCACCAAGGCATGTAACCCACATGATTTCTTATCTGTGTCTGGAAGAGACTTAAACAACAACTTAGGGTAGTGAATGTTGTACTTCTGTTTCTTACTAATGGAAGCAATTACTGGAGGATGATCTACCATTTTAATGGGATACACTACCTGGCCCAACTTCAATCTACACTTCCTTGCTCCCTCTTGAGCCGACAAAGAATAGTTAACTCGTCCCAGAAAATCCATTCCCAACAAAATCTGACCCGGGAATGCAAGATTCTCGACAACCGTGCAAGTGTGTCGGTAAGCTTCTCCCTTTCCCACTTCAAAATTGAGAGTGGCCTGGCCCAAGATATTAATATGTTGACCATTTACTGCTGTTAAATGCTTCCCACAACGCTTAAGGCGTGTCTCTTTAAGTGTGCTGAAGGCTGACTTTTTAATGAGAGTTGCTTGACTTCCGGTGTCCACAAAAACTGTCAATCTCACACCTTCAACCGTCATCTCAAACGTAGGTCTGCCAGCCAACGTGCTGACCTGTTCTGGGTCACCCTTGACCCGTGTGCTCGTGCACACATACCTGTAATGGCCTCGGCCATGACACTTCCAACAAATTTCATCACCAATTTTACGTGTCCCAGAAACCCGCTGGCTACATTCCCCAGCAACTTCTGTAGAGGCGACACTAGGAATGGGGGTAGGGGGGGAAGAGGAGTGGAGGGGAGGTGAGGAGCAAGGTGTAGGATTAATGGAGGGGGTAGGGTGGGGAACAGGAGGGGTTGGTTGGATGGGTTGGGTGGTTAGGTGGGAGGGCGAAGGCAGGCCAGGGGTGGGTTGTGGAGGGGGGTTGTAAACAGGGGGTTGTAAGGGTGGGAGTTGCGAGGGAAATGTAGTTTTCCACAATTCTAATAACGCGTCGACAAGGGGTTGGGTGGTATTTGGCTGGGGTTGGTATGGGACTGCCAGGGATTGGGGTGGGCATGGGTTGGCCTGGAGGTAAGGTTGGGGAATGGGGTTGTAGGTAGGGAGGGTTTGAGGTTGGGGGTTGTAGGCAGGGAGGGGTGCTTGGGTAAGGATGGGGTATTGGGGAGGGTGCGTCTGCATACATTGTCCATTCATTGATAAAAACCATTTTCACCCCAAGACGTAACTTCAAGACCCGTCGTCGGATCAGGGTGAACTTTTAACACACGATTCGGTTTCATCCATAACTTCTAGCAAACCACAAAATGTTTCCTAACCTCAATCCTTGGTAAAAATGTTCCGTGTGACCAAACCGGAAGTACCATATATCGCCACCCTTCCTAATCAATTTCTCGAGTCCCAGTGAGGACCGTCGCCCGTTGACTAGGCGATGACAGATGACGGCGGCAGAGTCTCGCTGACAACACTACACCAATGAATGAATTTCTTTAGTCATATTATCCTCTTCTCTCATTCGTAAAATTTATATGCGGACAGATGGAAATACGCAACCGGCATCGACTACTAATCATCACTTGTGAAACAAACACTGTATACGATGTTGAACAAACTATATATGCGCACTTATAATCTACATAAAAAGGTTACGTTAATTGTCAATCGATCAAACTACTAGAATAAACTTGAAAAAAATGTAATTAATTTCCACTATATTTATTAGACACTCGAAGTGGACCGGTAACGCAAATATAAAAAGAATGACAGTACGACTTTCTTGTCTGTAAATGCAAATCCAATATAAATCTTAGAAAAATTGATAATTCCCGAATTCTTTAACAAAATATACTGAAATTATACAAGTAATATTTACGCGAAAAGGGACTACACTGAATTTACTGTAAATAATTTAGTTTCCACTCTGTTTTTATTTATCGAAAATAATCAGTCTAGTTCACCAGCGCACAATAAATACAACACTTTACGTTAACTGAATTTCTTAAATTTTTCTTGAAAATCTTAGGCACACTAGGAATGAATGACGGTAACGTTAATTTAACACTGGCGCGATGTTTATATCTTCAACAATTATTTTTAATTCCGTAACGCCCGACGCTAACAACGGCGCTCGGACATAATTATAAGTATTATTAGTTAAACCAAATTAATGTTAAATTAATTATTTACGTTACTGCATGAACTCGATGTTTACATAGCATACACTTGTTCACCGCCGGTCGCGTTGTAGAATACTGAGAAATATACACTGATAACTGCGACGCTCACGGCTACAGAGTCGCGCTGAACCTTAAGTAAAAATTAGTAATTAATTTCCCAAAATTATAATTTAAATACTGGCGCGTAGTTGACTTGTTACTTTAACCGAATGTAACACTCGCTAACCACCTAGACCCGTTGATAAGTATACAAAAATTGAAAGTGCGCTCACTGTCACGAAGCCTAATCCTCAGAAAGTTGTCTCCGCACTAATTCTTAATTAACTAAGTATTTCTTTTCTCAAAATTATAAATTAAATACCGACGTGTAGTTCGCTAAACACTTGAAATGAATATACTACTCGCGAGACACTTAGACACTTGGTTGAGCGCAAACAATTACTGAGCGCTGTCACACTGGGCGCTGAGTAAAACCGCTAGAAAATTCAGAGTCCCAACGCTAATTCGCTTAAATGACCAAAATTCGACTTTTGGTCTCTCAAAGTTCGCACTCGGATCACTTTAATCGCACACTTGAATTAACCCTGACGACCCGATGATCGTATGGCCAGGCACAAAACTAGAATTTATTCCGAAATTGAGATTTTCCAAGCGACTTTGAAAAATGTCATCACAAAAATTTTCCACGATTTCACTGATTTCAGTTCTTTCACTGACTTCACTTTATGCACCGCACTTCACTTGAAAACAGTAAACCACTCACCTTTTAGTAATTCTCTCAAAGAATTAATACTGCACAATACGAAAACAAAAATTCCAGACTTAAACATGTAAAACAAATTCTTAGAAAAAATAATAACACTTATATATGAGAATTAAGTAACCAAGGGGGAACACTTAACTACCGAAGGGATACTTAACCTGAAAGGGAACTTAATATACAGGGAACTTAATTTAGTACTTAAGGAAATCTCGATTTAACCTATAACCGTCCCGTCCCGGCCCGCCCTGTCGCTTCTCCAAGCCTAGGTAACCACATCCACCTAGATGCCGACAGTACCAAATAATCCTGTCCTTCGCGGTCAACGGTTAGACTAGATAGCGGAACAACCGACGGATCTAACTGTCCGACACCACCGTAATTCCGTTGCTAGAGAATCTACTACGCCATCCCTCAGTGAACTCTTGGTACCTTCATGGCTGTACCGTAAAAATCTAGCGATTGGGTCGCCTACCACGCCCTCGGGGATAATAATTAGCGTCCTAATACTTCCCCGCCCCGACAATTCGACACCTAGAATTGTTGCTGCGAAAACCACCACGCAGCACCCTTGTCTGTAGTTGCAGAGGGTCGAGAAAAATAATACCCTGTCCAACTACCCAAGGCGGCCTCCACGCTAAACTGCCTGCTTAGCGCATACGCTTACTGTATATACTTGAACTTCCCAGCCCGCACGACCCTAGAATCGCCTACTCTATGCGAATCGCACCACATAGGATTACCGTCGACTCTATCTCATGGGCCCCGGCTGCACCCTCACCACATAACATAACCGAACGGACAGACGCGTGAGGCTTCAATAATCGTCAAGAAATTATTGAAACACCGCTGCTACCATTGTAACGACCGCTTCCCTCTGTCGTAATAACCGCGGCCTCTATTGTAATAACCCAATGTTCCCCAGTATTAATCCAGTTATCTTGTGATCTCTCATAATCGTAATATACGCTCTCTGTTGTAATTCTCCGTCTCTTCACTCAATACCCCAGCTTAACACTGTTACAGTCCAGTATGACCCCTCACTGGACTGCCACGTATATAAGAGGAATATTAAATGAGGAAGATACACCAAGGACAAGGGTTATTAGTTAAAAAAAAAACAATAACAAAACACATTTACACTGCCACCACCTTCCCGACCAACCATACCTGAATGTGTCAATCACCGATCCCCCAGGAAGGCAAGGAATCAGTAACCATGGGACTCCGGGTAATATGAATTTCAGAAATAAATTTTGGAAAATTAGTTTGTGTAATTTTACGTTACTTATTTGAATCCAAGGGCAACTTTAGTATCTATTAATTCTATTAATAGTAGGAGAACATGGGGGCTTCCAATACAACACCTAAAAATGACAAAGTAGCAAAATATATCAAAGGGGAGTTAAGTGAATACCACTGGACAAGCTATACCATTTATTTTATGAAACATGTAAATTAAGACAATTTGAACACATCACCTATTCTATTTCCCTAGAGGCACAATGGGTATTTACCGAGGACACACAACTCAAGTGCACTATACCTTAAATACCCGCACCACGGCCAAGATGTTGATGGCTGCCCTCAGCCCCGAGGATACGGGCTTGCGGCCCTGTTCCTAATACACTCCCAAGACACACTGATGAAATTTAGTTTTTCCAACTTATTGCTGGGAAGGATTACTCCTCCCACCATCTACTACAGCCCCAGGGCTCCACCCATTATTTTGGCCCTGGCCAACCATTTAACACGTAGGCCTGAGGTCTGGCTCTCTAGGGCCAATAAGGACTTGGCCCTTATCTCAGGCCAATCACCTTCACTGATCTGTCGTGGAAAGCTACATGAATTTCTGAAGATTGAGTCAGCTCTCCCCAGCTAAAGAGAAGAGGGACAAGGCGCGTCTATGGAGCCCAGGCACCTGCGAGCAATGTTTACAAAACTGATAATTTATGTTCAAGCCTGTCTCCTCTAAGATAGGAGTAGGGACATTTAACTCTGCCTGGTATGGGGAAGGCCGCTGCTGAGAGGGACAGAGAGGGATGAGAGGGGGTGGAGAGGGAAATATCTGAGTGGGGAATTGAGTGGGAGAAGCCAAGGTATCCACGACCACCCTACCCTCAGGTCAACCTCTTGACCCTGACAAATGGGCGACAGGGGGGGGGAAGAGGAGGAGACGAATGACGGCCAAGGGGAGGGGAGAAGGAAGGAGGGGAGAGGGAGAAGGAAAGGAGGGGAGAAGGGGAGGGAAAAGAGGGGAGAAGGGAGAACCAATGATCTGAGCCCCAGATCATTACAGGGTGGCCTGGGAGTGCTAGGGGTGGCCTGGGAGTGCTAGGAGTGACCTGGGAGTGCTAAGGGTGGCCTGGGAGTGCTAGGGGGTGGCCTGGGAGTGCTAGGGACGGCAGGCACTTAGTGAGGCTACGCACAGTTGGTCCTGGGCGTCCCAGCAGGAGATGAGTCAGTGTTCTCAGTATCAGAATATAACATACTTTCCTCTGCTGTTATATGCCTCAACACGCACGCGCACACTCACACGCGCACACTCACACGCGCACACTCACATGTATGCCACCAGACTAGTCCCGGAACTGAGGGGTATGAGCTACGAGGAAAGGCTACGAGAGCTATACTCTCACGTCCCTGGAAGCCACAAGAGTAAGAGGGGACATGATCACCACCTACAAAGTTAACAGGGGAATTGACAGGGTGGACAAAGACAAACTCTTTAGCACGGGTGGGATACGAACAAGGGGACACAAGTGGAAACTTAGTACCCAGATGAGCCACAGAAACGTTAGAAAGAACTTTATCAGTGTCAGAGTAGTTAACGGATGGAATGCATTAGGCAGTAATGTGGTGGAGGCTGACTCCATACACAGTTTCAAATGTAGATATGATGTAGAGCCCAGTAGGCTCAGGAATCTGTACACCAGTTGATTGACAGTTGAGAGGCGGGACCAAAGAGCCAAAGCTCAACCCCCGCAAGCACAACTTGGTGAGTACAAATAGGTGAGTATACACACACACACACACACAAACACACAAACACACACACACACAACACACACACACACACACACACACACACACACACACACACACACACACACACACACACACACACACACACACACACACACACATAGATATTAGAAGGAACATTTTTAGTGTCAGAGTGGTTGACAAATGGAATGCATTAGGAAGTGATGTGGTGGAGGCTGACTCCATACACAGTTTCAAGTGTAGATATGATAGAGCCCGATAGGCTCAGGAATCTGTACACCTGTTGATTGACGGTTCAGAGGCGGGACCAAAGAGCCAGAGCTCAACCCCCGCAAACACAACTAGGTGAGTACAACTAGGTGAGTACACACACAAGGGAAGGTGAGGATGACCCAACTAAGGAGATGGTGGCCAAGGATGGGTTACCGGAGGCCACGCCTGGCCAGGCCGGCCCACTATGGGGTAACCCCTACCCCTGTAAGGTCAGCTGTGGCCTCAACTACTGCAGCACTCCCCTACTGGGGCTAACGGTCGGTACACACTTACACAGCTGCAGATACTGTGGCCCTCTGGTGCTGGCGGCGCTCACCCGCGGCGTCTCCGGTTCGATTCCTGGCCATGCTGAGATGTTTGGCAGATATGCACGTCGACTCGTATGTCTCAGCGCGTTCCCAACGTCAACAAACTGACGTAATAAACTACCTTTATCCTAATCTACCAGAGGATCAACAACAGAAAACGGGACATTATGTCAATTCGGCGAGGGAGACTGACGGTCCGGGACTATGGCGAGGGAGACTGATCGTCCAGACTGTGGTGGGGTGTAGGAGGCGGAGGAGGAGCAGCTGGGTTATGGTGGGCTGAGTCAGCGCCAGGAGGGTGTGTGTGTGTGAGTGCTGCTCTCCTGCCTCACTGGCCTCATTACGTGTGTGTAGCTGCCCACCACCACCGCCACCAGGGTGAAGGTCGTCCACACGTAGCGGGGCCACCTCTGTCATGCTGCCCTGTGCTGCCCTGCCGCTGCCCTGCCGCTGCCCTGCCGCTGCCCTGCCGCTGCCCTGCCTGCTGCCCTCCCGCTGTCCTGTGCTGCCGCTGTCCTGCCGCTGCCCTGTGCTGCCCTGCCGCTGCCCTATCCTGCCGCTGTCCTGCCCTGCCGCTGCCCTGTCCTGCCGCTGCCCTGCCGCTGCCCTGCCGCTGGGAGTGCTATACTAAGCTGGATTAGGGCAGGGTTATCCAAAGGAAACATGCAGTATAAATGGGGTTAAGTCAGAGTGGGAAAATGATGTAAGTGGAGTGCCTCAGGGCTCTGTCCTGGGACCTCTGTTATTCATAATATATATAAATGATTTAGATTCAGGTTTGAGTAGCAACATTTGCAAATTTGCCGATGATACAAAAATCAGTAAGGAAATTAACACGGAAGAAGACTCACCATCAACCACGACGACCGAAACGTCGTCGTCTCTTCACTTTCTAGTGTGTGGTCTGGTCAACATTTATTTAGTTATTATTAATTTATATATTTTTGTTTATGTATTCATTTACTGGGGGAAGGATTTCTGATCAGTACTTCATCTAGGAATTATGTACTGTGGGGCCCGGTTTCTATTGAGTAGATCGAGGCTCTTGGGCCACCAGCTGTGGGCAGTCTGTCTACTTACCCAAAGCTACCTAAAGCTTCCGACCATTACGTAAGTAATATATAAATGATATATATTTACTCAAATGTTGGTGCTGAATGAAGAACATGAAAAACATATTTTTACTCTGAAATAATATCATTTTACAACGAAATTTGGTCCATCGAATTACCCAAAGCCACAACCTTGTCGCTCGGATCGTCGACTTCCTGTGGCGTCACCTGCACCCTAGATTCATCTAATTTCGTTATAAAATTATATTATTTCAGACTAAAAATGTTTTTTCATGTTCTACATTGAGCACCAACAGTGTAGTAAATATGTAACATTTCTTCATTACTTACGTAATGCAAGAAAGCTTTGGGTAATTAGACGAACCAGCTGTGGGAGTGGGGCGTCTCATCTTGGGCCACCAGCTGTGGGAGTGGGGCGTCTCATCTTGGGCCACCAGCTGTGGGAGTGGGGCGTCTCATCTTGGGCCACCAGCTGTGGGAGCGGGGCGTCTCATCTTGGGCCACCAGCTGTGGGAGTGGGGCGTCTCATCTTGGGGCCACCAGCTGTGGGAGCGGGGCGTCTCATCCTGGGCCACCAGCTGTGGGAGTGGGGCGTCTCATCTTGGGCCACCAGCTGTGGGAGCGGGGCATCTCATCTTGGGCCACCAGCTGTGGGAGTGGGGCGTCTCATCTTGGGCCACCAGCTGTGGGAGTGGGGCGTCTCATCTTGGGCCACCAGCTGTGGGAGTGGGGCGTCTCATCTTGGGCCACCAGCTGTGGGAGTGGGGCGTCTCATCTTGGGCCACCAGCTGTGGGAGCGGGGCGTCTCATCTTGGGCCACCAGCTGTGGGAGTGGGGCGTCTCATCTTGGACCACCAGCTGTGGGAGTGGGGCGTCTCATCTTGGAGTAATCTTTCTAACATTGGGTCCTCTAACATTGGGATGGTGTTCCACACCCTGATGACTTGGTGCTGTAGTCTGATGTTTAGTGGCTGTGTGTTCAGGAGTTCATGGAGCTCCTGAATTGTCTGATCATATGGTGGACGGTGTTTTGCTGCTCTCCTTAGCGCCTTATTTTGTACTGCTTGCAGCTTCTGCATGTTAGTTTTCTTTAAAGTGTGTAGTGGTACTGGGGGATACTCTAGATACGGCCGAACTAGAGCCTTATATAGGTGGATCTATCCTGGTGCTGAGGTGTCCCAGAAGAAGGGAGAGGATGGGAAAGTGAGAGAGGGAAGGTGGTGAGAGGAGTCTGGGAGGGAGCTTGAGGAGGGTGGAAGACCAGGTCACGAGGACAAAGTGGCTGGGTAAGAGAGTGTGAAAGTGGTGGTGAAAAGCGAGAGTTTGGTAAATATGCCAGAGATCACTCTGGCGCCCTTCCTCCACTCCGCCCGACCTGATAACATTAATATATTCGCATTTGTACACTGCCCTGACTCACTGGGCGGGGGGGGGGGGGGCAGGGGTGTAGTCCTGTGGCCCAGGGGTGTAGTCCTGGGGCCAGGGGTGTAGTCCTGTGGCCAGGGGTGTAGTCCTGGGGGCCAGGGGTGTAGTCCTGGGCCAGGGGTGTAGTCCTGTGGCCAGGGGTGTAGTCCTGGGGGCCAGGGGTGTAGTCCTGGTGGCCAGGGGTGTAGTCCTGGGGCCAGGGGTGTAGTCCTGGGGCCAGGGGTGTAGTCCTGGGGCCAGGGGTGTAGTCCTGTGGCCCAGGGGTGTAGTCCTGGGGCCAGGGGTGTAGTCCTGTGGCCCAGGGGTGTAGTCCTGGGCCAGGGGTGTAGTCCTGGGCCAGGGGTGTAGTCCTGGGAGCCAGGGGTGTAGTCCTGGGGGCCAGAGGTGTAGTCCTGGGGGCCAGGGGTGTAGTCCTGTGGCCAGGGGTGTAGTCCTGGGGGCCAGGGGTGTAGTCTTGGGGCCAGGGGTGTAGTCCTGGGGCCAGGGGTGTAGTCCTGTGGCCCAGGGGTGTAGTCCTGGGGCCAGGGGTGTAGTCCTGTGGCCAGGGGTGTAGTCCTGGGGGCCAGGGGTGTAGTCCTGGGCCAGGGGTGTAGTCCTGTGGCCAGGGGTGTAGTCCTGGGGGCCAGGGGTGTAGTCCTGTGGCCAGGGGTGTAGTCCTGTGGCCAGGGGTGTAGTCCTGTGGCCAGGGGTGTAGTCCTGGGGGCCAGGGGTGTAGTCCTGGGCCAGAGGTGTAGTCCTGTGGCCAGGGGTGTAGTCCTGGGGCCAGGGGTGTAGTCCTGGGGCCAGGGGTGTAGTCCTGTGGCCAGGGGTGTAGTCCTGTGGCCAGGGGTGTAGTCCTGGGGCCAGGGGTGTAGTCCTGGGGGCCAGGGGTGTAGTCCTGGGGGCCAGGGGTGTAGTCCTGTGGCCAGGGGAATAGTCCTGGGGCCAGGGGTGTAGTCCTTTGGCCCAGGGGTGATAGTCCTGGGGCCAGGGATGTAGTCCTGGGCCAGGGGTGTGGTCCTGGGGGCCAGGGGTGTAGTCCTGGGGGCCAGGGGTGTAGTCCTGTGGCCAGGGGTGTAGTCCTGGGGCCAGGGGTGTAGTCCTGGGCCAGGGGTGTGGTCCTGGGGGCCAGGGGTGTAGTCCTGGGGGCCAGGGGTGTAGTCCTGGGCCAGGGGTGTAGTCCTGGGGCCAGGGGTGTAGTCCTGGGGCCCAGGGGTGTAGTCCTGGGGCCAGGGGTGTAGTCCTGTGGCCCAGGGGTGTAGTCCTGTGGCCCAGGGGTGTAGTCCTGGGCCAGGGGTGTATATCCTGGGGCCAGGGGTGTAGTCCTGTGGCCCAGGGGTGTAGTCCTGGGGCCAGGGATGTAGTCCTGGGCCAGGGGTGTAGTCCTGGGGGCCAGGGGTGTAGTCCTGGAGGTCAGGGGTGTAGTCCTGGGGCCAGGGATGTAGTCCTGGGCCAGGGGTGTAGTCCTGGGGGCCAGGGGTGTAGTCCTGGAGGCCAGGGGTGTAGTCCTGGGCCAGGGGTGTAGTCCTGGGGCCAGGGGGTGTAGTCCTTTGGCCAGGGGTTTTCGGGGCTTAGCGTCCCCGAGGCACGGTCCTCGACCAGGTCTCCTTTTTGTTACACACCCTCAGGAAGCAGCCCGTAGCTGCTGTCTAACTCCCAGGTACCTATTTAATTCTAGGTGAATAGCTGCATCAAGGTGAAAGAAACTATGCCCATTTGTTACTGCCTCCGCTGGGGATTGAACCCGGAATTTTAGGACAACGAATTCCGAGCGCTGTCCACTCAGCCATCAGGTCCACTCAGCCGTCAAGGTAGGCGTAGTTTGTTCCATAGTGGTTAACATCGTAACTGTTTACAATGGTTGTAGTAGAGTCATTACTGCCAGCATGTGTTCGGTCCAACATAGTCTGTGTTGGTGTTGGCCAGCAGGTGTTGGGTCCAACATAGTCTGTGTTGGTGTTGGCCAGCAGGTGTTGGGTCCAACATAGTCTGTGTTGGTGTTGGCCAGCAGGTGTTGGGTCCAACATAGTCTGTGTTGGTGTTGGCCAGCAGGTGTTGGGTCCAACATGGTCTGTGTTGGTGTTGGCCAGCAGGTGTTGGGTCCAACATAGTCTGTGTTGGTGTTGGCCAGCAGGTGTTGGGTCCAACATAGTCTGTGTTGGTGTTGGCCAGCAGGTGTTGGGTACAACATAGTCTGTGTTGGTGTTGGCCAGCAGGTGTTGGGTCCAACATAGTCTGTGTTGGTGTTGGCCAGCAGGTGTTGGGTCCAACATAGTCTGTGTTGGTGTTGGCCAGCAGGTGTTGGGTCCAACATAGTCTGTGTTGGTGTTGGCCAGCAGGTGTTGGGTCCAACATAGTCTGTGTTGGTGTTGGCCAGCAGGTGTTGGGTCCAACATGGTCTGTGTTGGTGTTGGCCAGCAGGTGTTGGGTCCAACATAGTCTGTGTTGGTGTTGGCCAGCAGGTGTTGGGTCCAACATAGTCTGTGTTGGTGTTGGCCAGCAGGTGTTGGGTCCAACATGGTCTGTGTTGGTGTTGGCCAGCAGGTGTTGGGTCCAACATAGTCTGTGTTGGTGTTGGCCAGCAGGTGTTGGGTCCAACATAGTCTGTGTTGGTGTTGGCCAGCAGGTGTTGGGTCCAACATGGTCTGTGTTGGTGTTGGCCAGCAGGTGTTGGGTCCAACATGGTCTTGTGGAGGAGGGAGAGTGGTATATATACTTATTATTATTAACATCTTTATTGACAAAATTAATTACAATTTTGCCTAATCTGAGGATTTTGATAGTCTTATTAAAGTGAGGATAATGCTGGTATTCACTGTCACGCAGGACAGAGGGTCATACACAACACAATAGGTCTAAACTGTAGGCTGAAGCACATATATATCATGGTTACAATCAATGTTTTAATGTATGGATACGTGAAAACAACTTTCTATTGTGCACTGCCACACGAGGGCAGGGATGGGTTCATAAGTGATACAGCTTAGAAGTAATATAAATATAAATTGTTCTTCATTCTTTAAAATGGAGAAGTAAATTCTGGATAAACTGTTAGGATGTCGTCCAGATCACCTGAGTCAATGAAATGGTTACACAGTTGGTGGTACAATAGGCCAGGAGGTCTAAAGTCCTTTACGGTTTCACATTTATCAATATAGTGTTCTAGTGAATGTATTAAAGGTTTATCACAGAGTTTACAATCTAAATATTCTGGTAGTGGCTCAGCCTCACTGACCGGCCAGATGTGTCTATAGAATACCTATTATTACAAAACTTGTCATAACTTTTAATACTGCAGCTTCCAGGTCTCCGGGCATTTCTTAGTTCTTCTAAATCTGAATTAATTTCTTTAATTTGTATGTTTCTAATAATTGCATAAGATAGTCCAAAGTCATAATCAATGTTTTCTTTCCTGCAAGCCTCATTGGCCAATCGTTCTACAAAGTCATGTTTTCAAACTCCAACTGGTATATACACAGGACCCTTGTGAAGGAGGAAGAGTGGTGTATACAGGACCCTTGTGAAGAAGGAAGAGTGGTGAAGACAAACAATAGAAGCAGGACACGTGTCCCAGGGGGTGGGGGGGGGGGCAGGCCTAGGGGGGCCTATCCGGCTAGAACCTGTTGGATGCTGGTGATGCAAGGAGCTCCAGATCTGGCTCCAGTATAGGAAAGATCTTAGCACCAGATCAACAAGGCAGGAGATGCTAGGCTTAGGCCAGCCTGGCTCCCCCCCCCCCCCCCCGCCCAGTCACCGCTGAAGGCCGCTAGTGGCTCACAGCGAAGCTTCACTGTTTGGTTCAATAAATCTATGAAAACGTTGCCTGTTCTTGTTAAATAGTGTGGGGGAGGGGTTGAGGTGTGGGCAGTGTGGAGGCTCCCCAGCACCAAGGCCATTGCCGCCCTGCGGACCTTCGTCATTTACGTCTCAGAGTTCTTTGTTTACACTGTAGCCTAGCAGAGGCGTAGGATAGAGATCACGTTTGTTCTCTTTTATCACCATTATTTCCCTCTCCAGAATACTCTATTGGTATGCTGGAGAGGGAAATTATGCTGACCAATATTACGCTGCCCAATACTGGAGTATTGGGCAGCGCCACTCGTCCTGTGAGTGGACACACTGCTATAGTGACAGTATTGGGCAGCGCCACTCGTCCTGTGAGTGGACACACTGCTATAGTGACAGTATTGGGCAGCGCCACTCGTCCTGTGAGTGGATACACCGCTATAGTGACAGTATTGGGCAGCGCCACTCGTCCTGTGAGTGGATACACCGCTATAGTGACAGTATTGGGCAGCGTCACTCGTCCTGTGAGTGGATACACCGCTATAGTGACAGTATTGGGCAGCGCCACTCGTCCTGTGAGTGGATACACCGCTATAGTGACAGTATTGGGCAGCGCCACCTGTCCTGTGAGTGGATACACCGCTATAGTGACAGTATTGGGCAGCGTCACTCATCTGTGAGTGGACACACCGCTATAGTGACAGTATTGGGCAGCGTCACTCATCTGTGAGTTGACACACCGCCATAGCAGCATGTACAACACTCCCCAATAGGAAGAAAACCCGCTGGGTTGTTCATCCTGTCACTTGTACCCAGACACAGCTGGGACTTGCTTAACTGTGAACAAGTGAACAGCTCCTCAAACAAGAAGATTAACTTCAGTGGCTGAAGATGTTATGACCAAATAACACATCAGAAGAGGGAGAAACGACGACGTTTCGGTCCGTCCTGGACCCATATTAAGTCACACATGACTTGAGAATGGTCCAGGACGGACCGAAACGTCGTCGTCCCTTCACTTTCTAGTGTGTGGTCTGGTCCTCTTACCGCTTTGGCCCAAAATGACGATCCAGATATCAGAATTTGTCCCTCACAAGTGTTGGGCGACTTGGGTCTGTCAACGGTTACTAACTGTAGGCGCCACGGGTTTTCAATCTCACTTTCCTGTGTGGGGGTAGAAATAGCCTAAGCTACTCTATCCCTTTGAGATGTATTTCTTACTTATCTCAATAAACATACTTGATCTCACTTAAGCTTAGCTGGGTCAGCTGGAACCAAATTGGAAGTTTTGAAAATGGTGGCCGTGTGTGTCTTGGGCACATGACCGGTCCTTCACCTATTTCACGTTCCAGCATTACTAGAACATAAACTCTTTGCAAACTCTCACTAAATACCCGCCAAACACACACCGAAACTACGACGTTGGAACAACGTTCGAACAAGTTTTAACACCTCCTAACCAGTTGTAACAACCAATATAGCAAGTTGTAACAACGTTCTAATAAGTCATAAACACGTTAAGCCAAGATTGATTGATTGATAAAGATTAAGCCACCCAAAAGGTGGCACGGGCATGAATAGCCCGTAAGTGGTGGCCCTTTTGAGCCATTACCAGTATCCAGAGCTGATACTGGAGATCTGTGGAGAGGCGACTGCACCCTGCGTGACGGGAGATGTCTCCCGTGTTAGCCAAGATGTAACAACTTTATTACAAGTTGTAACAAGCGGAAAATAGAGACAGTTTCGGTTTGTGTTTCCAGGGCTGGCATCTTTGTTGAACACCTTGAAGCTTTATCTGGGCTGTTGCGTTCTGGAGTCTGTTAATGTGCAGAAATGTAGAAAATTCGTAGCCAAAGACCATTTGCCTCTGGGAGAGATTAATGGAATTGAAGTCCATTAATGGTAATTAAGGTTGGAGAATGTAACGCCCCTTGGGAAGGATTATCTTACCTTTGCGGTTACCTTTTCTTTCGATAGGTTCCGGGGATCAACATTCCCAGGGCCCGGTCTCTGATCAGACCTCTTACAGTTGGTGGTCTGGTCAACCAGGCTGTTGGACGCGACTTGTGATTTGCACTCAATATATTATAAATGCATCAATAATAATGGATTTTCTTAACATCAGTAGGCCAAATTAGCCCAACTTATTTTATAAGTGAGCCAAAAAGTAGCAAGTAGCGAAACTCAGTATTTTATTCGTGCCAGGCTTTCAAAAGTTGCCAAATTTTCTACTTTTAGCCGTCTCTCACTCTCTAGTTCCGGGTTCGATTCCCGGTGGATCGAACCCGGAACATGGATACCCTGTCTAACTCCCAGGTACCTATTTACTGCTAGGTGAATAGGCGCATCAGGGGTGAGAGAAACTATGCCCATTTGTTTCCGCCTCCGCTGGGGATTGAATCCAGAACCTTAGGACTACGAATCCCGAGCGTTGTCCACTCAGCCGTCAGGCCCATTTTTGTTTACCATTAGGTAACTAATGGACGTTTGTTGACGTGTACTGATTGACGCTGTCAACACACCGTCAAGAAGCACTGATTGACGCTGTCAACACACCGTCAAGAAGCACTGATTGACGCTGTCAACACACCGTCAAGAAGCACTGATTGACGCTGTCAACACACCGTCAAGAAGCACTGATTGACGCTGTCAACACACCGTCAAGAAGCACATCACAACACACCCTTTCTTCCGCCGTCAAGTTTTGCATGCAAGTCAAAACCTCATTAATTGTGAGCAGTTGTGCTTGACCTTGAAGATGGCGTCGGGGGAGGTTCCTCTGACACAGCACTCTATCTTAACCTGCTTGAGTCATGCTGCCTCCTTGTGTCATACTGCCTCCTTGAGTCATGCTGCCTCCTTGTGTCATGCTGCCTCCTTGTGTCATGCTGCCTCCTTGTGTCACACTGTCCTTGTGTCACACTGCCTCCCAGAGCCACACTGCCTCCCTGAGCCACACTGCCTCCCTGAGCCACACTGCCTCCCTGAGCCACACTGCCGCTCAAGGGGCTGGGACTAAGAATGTTCAGTTCAAGCTGGAATGGGTCTATTTTCGCAATGCTGTTTATCAACTTGTTAATGTTATATTTGGGTAGAATAGAACTCCATGTGGTACTGATCGGTCATTAGGAGAGACGACGATGTTGTATAAGTCACTTGACCTGACTTGACCTTGGCCTGGCCTGGCCTGACCTTGGCCTGACCTGGCCTGGCCTGGCCTGACCTTGGCCTGGCCTGGCCTGGCCTGGCCTGGCCTGGCCTGGCCAGGGGGCGGATTCACGAAGCAGTTAAGCAAGTACTTACGAACGTGCACAACTTTCCTCCATCTTTGACGGCTATGGTTATATATATTAAACAGTTTAAAAGCATGAAAACTTGTTAATCAACTGTTGTTATTGTTATAAACAGCCTCCTGGTGCTTCGGAGCTCATTAACCGTTTAATAATTGTAAACAAAGCCGCCAAAGATTGAGAAAAGATGTACAGGTTCGTAAGTGCTTGAGTAACTGCTTCGTGAATCTGGTCCCTGACCTTGACCTGGCCTGTCACGGGCCAGGACGGGATAGTTTAGGACAGGGCTGCTCTTGAAACATCCTACCCTACACACGTTGAGAGAAAACGGGGTTCGATTTCAGAGTTCTGTTTGTTTCGAACACTTGTACGACGAGAGCCCCGTGTACTTACCTATTTGTGCTTGCGGGGGTTGAGCTTCGGTTCTTTGGTCCCGCCTCTCAACTGTCAATCAATCGGTGTACAGATTCCTGAGCCTACTGGGCTCTATCATATCAACATTTGAAACTGTGTATGGAGTCAGCCTCCACCACATCACTGCCTAATGCAATCCATTTGTTAACTACTCTGACACTGAAATTGTTCTTTCTTTCTGTGGGTCCAGGTCAGTGTATGATGAGTGATATACAGCCTCGCATGGGTCCAGGTCAGTGTATGATGAGTGATATACTGAGCCTCGCATGGGTCCAGGTCAGTGTATGATGAGTGATATACAGCCTCGCATGGGTCCAGGTCAGTGTATGATGAGTGATACACTGAGCCTCGCATGGGTCCAGGTCAGTGTATAATGAGTGATACACTGCCTCGCATGGGGTGTTGAGCAACAGTAGTAGTCACACTAGGGAACTACACATACCAATCACCAAACCTGCACAAACGGCTCCACCCTGCAACAAACACACCGGAAACACTGATCTCAACATGTTCCACACGTGTTCTGCCTCATTTTTGCGTCGCTATAAATGAGTTCACTTATTGTATAATACAGGAGGAGGCGGCCGGACGTCCCTGTCTCAGTGTTTGTGGTGAATACTTAAGCTGTTGGGCCACATGACGCATCCGGAAGTGGGGTGTGGTGGGGGTGGGTGGACAGGGACATGGGGGTGAAGGGGAGACGGTGGACTGGCTAAAAGCTAATTTGCTCTACGTCAATGCAAGTGAGCGCTCGAGCAGTGACGTCAACCGGGCAGGACACAGCCAGGGGATGGCCGCTTCCGGCATCATTAACGGATAAATATTTCCGGAGTAAGACGTAAGGCCAAGTGGTCGCCGGCGGCACACCTCAACACAACATCATCAGCGGCATGGGTGACGCTCCAATCCGTCCATCTAATATAACGTCGCGTTTTGATGTGTAATCTACCGAGGGAGGACGGGAAGGAGGATGGTGAGGGAGGGAGAGGGAGGGAGGTGATGAAGGGATGGAGGGAGGGAGGTGATGGAGGGATGGAGGGAGGGAGGGTGAGGGAGGGTGAGAGAGGGAGAGGGAGAGTGAGGGAGGGAAAGTGAGTGTGAGGGAGGGTGAGGGAGTGTGAGGGAGTGTGAGGGAGACCATCCACCAACAGCCTGGCTAACCCATCAATGACCAGTCACAGAGGTGTCGTGACGGATCATTAATATAACCTAAATATAAAACTGGGAGCAATATATGAAAGACCTGGTGTTGGTTCCGGGTATCAATGTCCCCGCGGCCCAGTCTCTGACCAGACCTCCTGGCTGGTGGCCTGCTCCACCAGACTGTTGTTAGACGCAGCTGATCGCCCCTGTTTATGATAGAAATTCCAGTGAAAGTGAAGGGCAGAAGGTAAATCTTGTATGTCCTTATCATGTCTCTGTCATTACATATCTTCAAGTGTGGCAAAGTTTTCTAGGAATTTCCTCATCGTTGTGTACCTTAGGACTTGTTCTGTTTTATGGTTCGTCAGGTGGGGGGTTCCAGGCTGGTGCGCCAGAATAGTCATCACGTATGTCGTGGACAATGCCCCGAAGACTTCCTTCATTTGGTTCTTAAAAGTTACTCAAATGTTTACCAGCTTCGCGTACGCTGATGTTATTGTTAAGTTTAGGTGAGCCTCCGCCACTAGTCTGGAGGTTGTATAGACTCTTATTAAGGTCCTTCCCTGATGTTGTATCACAGTCATTTCTCTCTCACTTCAGACGTCATTTCTCTCACTTTAGACGTCATTTCTCTCACTTTAGACGTCATTTCTCTCACTTCAGACGTCATTTCTCTCACTTTAGACGTCATTTCTCTCACTTCAGACGTCATTTCTCTCACTTTAGACGTCATTTCTCTCACTTTAGACGTCATTTCTCTCACTTCAGACGTCATTTCTCTCACTTCAGACGTCATTTCTCTCACTTTAGACGTCATTTCTCTCACTTCAGACGTCATTTCTCTCACTTTAGACGTCATTTCTCTCACTTCAGACGTCATTTCTCTCACTTCAGACGTCATTTCTCTCACTTTAGACGTCATTTCTCTCAGTTCAAACGTCATTTCACTTCAGACGTTATTTCTCTCACTTCAGACGTCATTTCTCTCACTTCAGACGTCATTTCTCACTTCAGACGTCATTTCTCACTTCAGACGTCATTTCTCACTTCAGACGTCATTTCTCTCACTTCAGACGTCATTTCTTTCACTCCAGACTATCCCGTGGGTCTTCTTGCGCTCTCCCCAGCTCTCACTACTTTGCATTTCTCTGGGTTGAAGTCTATTGGTCATTTATCTAACCTTGAAACTTGTGGAGATCATTCCTTACTCTTTTTACACTCCTGGTGTCTCATAACTTGTACATAATCCGTAAACAATCATATGAATGCAATATTATACTCACTTGAGGTCGTATTTAGCCTCGCTGTATGACATTAGTGGTCTCTCCTCTCACTTTAGCTCTCTATTTCCTCTCAGTGAGGTACTCTCTAGTTCAATTTAGCACTCGGTAACGACTGGTTTATTCTCAAGTTTATTACGGCAGTCTCAGGTGTGGAACTGTATCAAGTGCCTTCTGACAGTCCAGGAAAACACAGTCCACTCGTCCTTTGCTTTCCTTCTTTATCGGTGTTGTGGTGTTATAACACTCCAGTGTAGTGAAGGTGAAGTTGATGTCTGTCTTGGCGGTGTGTGTGGATGGTTCCCGTGGGTCCTTGTTCATGTTACAATCTCTCTGTCTGTCTGTCTGTCTCTCTCTCTCTCTCTCTCTCTCTCTCTCTCTCTCTCTCTCTCTCTCTCTCTCTCTCTCTCTCTCTCTCTCTCTCTCTCTCTCTCTCTCTCTCTCTCTCTCTCGCTCTCTCTCGCTCTCTCTCTCTCCCACTCCTTCCTGCCCCTCCTCCTCCTTTGCAAAAAAATCCTATAGGCTGCTGAGTGTGATATCATTAATGATATAGATAACAGACACTTGGGTGAGCAGAGCCTACAAGCCTTCAACTTGTAGGCTGGCAACAAGGTAAACTAGCAGCTGACTCCATCTGGGCCAGTTTGGGAGGTATATAAACCCCCCGGGGTATGACGATAGCATCAGGGCTGTGCCTGGTGTGTGGGAGACTGAGTCTCCAGCTGTTGGGATGGTCGTGGTCCAAGATAACGTGTGATATCTCTAATGTTATTGTCCATGTCTAAATTACTTATCATTTGCCAGTGTAGGATAGCAGTACCATAGGATATTTTGGTGAATATCATAATTTCGATTAAATAATATCTTTTAATTGTCATCTTTATGTGTGTCTGGTTTTTCACCCTTGTTATCTCCCGTGGGTCATCAAGGATGTTGAACCGCCTTGTTAGACCCAAAATTCTCCAGCATTAAATTGCTTACTGTAACTGTCAATAACTGTTTACATCAACAGAAGAAATCTCTCAATATTAATTAAAGCAAACATAACGGCTAAAGTGTTTATAAACAAAAAAGGGCACAATCGTTTCCGCCATAAACCACTGGTGTTCCACTAATTAGTAATTATCAAATCATTTTAATCAATCAATTAATCAATCAAATCACATTATCAAATACTCTTGTAGTAACACATGTAATGGGGGGTGAGGGGGGGGTGGGGGGTGGCAGCCATTCACCTTTGTATTGAGTTAAACATGGAACAAAAAGTCCCAATCAGCACGGGCTATGGCGAGCCCGTGTTTCCTTACAAGTACCATTAGTTCTGTGCCAGACTAACGTTGACCCATACAACTGTGGAATTAATAGTCAATATAACCAAGTTACACTCAACTGTGAATATTATTTAGATACACTCAATCTTATGGAAATACACTCAAGAGTATGAGTAGTATGAGGCAGGTGTTAGACTCTTCTCTAGTACTCAGGTGAGTGCAGGTGAGGGAGACTCATTTGTAGTTTAGTGGCTCCTGCCTCTCACTTCCTCGTCCTCCTCACACACCTGCCTTTGTCAACACGTGGGTAAGTTGAACACTCTCCCTTGTTCCCTGTGGTGGCTCCGGCCCACGTGATGGGTGTGTGTGTGGAGGGGTGTTCCTGGAAGGTGGTGGTGGTGGTGTGGGCCAGGTGGTGGTGGTGGCAGGCTGGCAGGCAGGCAGGCAAGCATGCAGGCAGGCAGGCAGGCAGGCAGGCAGGAAGGCAGGCAGGCAGGCAGGCAGGCAGGTAGGCAGGCAGGTTGGCAGGCAGGTTGACAGGTTGACAGGCAGGCAGGCAGACAAGCAGGCAGGCAGGTTGACAGGCAGGCATGCAGGTAGGCAGGCAGGCAAGCATGCAGGCAGGCAGGCAGGCAGGCAAGCAGGCAGGCAGGTTGACAGGCAGGCAGGTTGACAGGCAGGCAGGTTGACAGGCAGGCAGGCATGCAGGCAGGCAGGCAGGCAGGTTGACAGGCAGGCAGGCAGGTTGACAGGCAGGCAGGCAGGTTGACAGGCAGGCAGGCAGGCAGGCAGGCAAGCATGCATGCAGGCAGGCAGGCAGGCAGGCAGGCAGGCAGGCAGGCAAGCATGCAGGCAGGCAGGCAGGGGTCGCCTGGAGTGCTGGGACAGGCCCTACCAACCTACCCACCACTCTCACAAAACTGGTCTAAGGGACAAGTTTTTCCAGCTTCCGCCGGTAGAACTTCCAAGTTGGATTTCAGTGTGATGATGAGCCAGCGCGGCCCACCGGTGTTGGCACCAAGTGTGTGCACCACCCAGGACCAGGGTTGGGTTACCCTTACCTGTGGCAGGTGGCTACAGGTGACGGATCTCCCAATCCTGAGCACTCCGGGTGCAAACTCTGTGAGCAGGAACTGCGGCATGATCTCCCACACTACATCACCCAATACCCGGTTATTAGACCTTTAAGACCCGTTGGTATGAGGCACCTGGAGCTTTGCAATGTCTTTATTACCTCTCGTGTTGATGATGATATCCTCATATTGCACCCAGAGTCCGCCAGTGCAAACTATTGATCACATGCCTCTGTATGACTAACCATCCTGTGTGATGGGGATTTTTAGCACACACAGCCACCTGTAGTGTACAATAGAGCACACACTGCCACCTGTAGTGTACAATAGAGCACACACAGCCACCTGTAGTGTACAATAGAGCACACACTATTTGTGCTCTATTGTACACTACAGGTGGCAGTGTGTGCTCTATTGTACACTACAGGTGGCTGTGTGTATGGCAGTGTGGCCCTACTCAGGTTAGGGCCGCCCTAACCTGAGGAGGGCCACCCCTGGTCTGAGGAGGGCCGCCCTAACCTGAGGAGGGCCACCCCTGGTCTGAGGAGGGCCGCCCTACCCTGAGGAGGGCCGCCCTACCCTGAGGAGGGCCGCCCTACCCTGAGGAGGGCCGCCCTACCCTGAGGAGGGCCGCCCTACCCTGAGGAGGGCCGCCCTAACCTGAGGAGGGTCCAGTGTGAGAGGACGTGACTGGCCTCAGGTGGGAGCTGTAGGCTGGTGACTCACGGGGCAAGTGTGGTGTTGTGTGGCCAGGCGTGAGGACCCCGGCCCTTGACCCCTGGGGCTGTCTCACCCACTACCAGGGGCCCACTGCCCCTGGGGTCACCCACGACCAGGGGGCAGGACCCCTGGGGTCACCCACTACCAGGGGCAGGACCCCTGGGGTCACCCTACTACGGAATACGACCTCCAAATCGTTTAACAACCAGGTATCCATTCACTGCTGGGTGAACAGAGGCTACAGTTAAGGATTGGCGCCCAGTCGATCTTCCCAACCCATCCTCGACTCAAGTCCATTCCATCCAGCGGTCGACCCCACGGACGCATTCACCAATTTTAACATGCTGTTCATTCAAAACAGGATTTTTCTCAAAATATAAATTAATATTATAAGCTATTAGTATATTGTGCATATATAGACATAGGTTAGGTTAGGTGTTTAGGTTCGGTTGGCGATTATTTGCATTTGTAGTACGTGGGTGAAGCATTTACAGCGTTGTGGTTCGAACAAAAGTCGTTAGTGAAGCACTTGTTCCGGAAGTGTTAGGACGTCATCAGTCGTGTGTAAACCGTTTTTCATTCATAAACAGCTGGGGGGTTGGCGGGTGGATGGAATCACTTTTGGGTCTTTGGAGGACGGGCTGATCTTCCCCTGCCAGGTTACGAACCCAGGCCAATGCGATCGCGAAGGGCCGAGCGAGTATTTTACCACTGCGCCAAGGGGAGGAGGGGAAGAGGCGGGGGTGGCCATCACAAGAGCCACCTCCCCTACGCCAATGACCTCGGGTCAGATTCACGAAGCAGTTACGCAAGCACTTACGAACGTGTACATCTTTCCTCAATCTTTGACGGCTTTAGTTACATTTATAAAATAGTTTACAAGCATGAAAACTTGCCAATCAACTGTTGTTATTGTTATAAACAGCCTCCTGGTGCTTCGGAGCTCATTAACTGTTTAATAATTGTAAACAAAGCCGCCAAAGATTGTGAAAAGATGTACAGGTTCGTAAGTGCTTGCGTAACTGCTTCGTGAATCTGGCCCCTCATCTTCACAACAAGAAAAGATGATGACCTTGAAGAAGTACAAGATTGTCTCAACTGAATAAGACAATTGTTTTGGACTATAAATTAAAATATCTTGTGAATAAGCACAAGCCGTGTATTATACAATATCCCGACCTGCAAATACACTTCATCATACAACTGACAGGGGCTTGACAGCTGAGTGGACAGCGCTTCGGATTCGTAGTCCTGAGGTTTCGGGTTCAACCCCCGGTGGAGGCGGAAACACATGGACAGAGTTTCTTTCACCCTGATGGCCCTGTTACCTAGCAGTAAATAGGTACCTGGGAGTTAGACAGCTGCTACGGGCTACTTCCTGGGGGTGTGTAACAAAAAAAAGAGGCCTGGTCGAGGACCGGGCCGCGGCGACGCTAAGCCCCGAAATCATCTCAAGATAACCTCAAGATGCAAAAGATACAACTGGTGTGAGTAAAACAGGATTAAAAAGAGAGAACCTTCGACCAGTTAAGACGATACTTAAAGGAAAGAAGACACAGGCAGCTTACCTTGAAGGGAGCCATGTCTGAACACAAGGTAGGTGCTAAACACCTTGGGACCTTCCTACACCCACACTGTCAGCTCCAACCTACACCCACACTGTCAGCTCCAACCTACACCCACACTGTCAGCTCCAGCCTACACCCACACTGTCAGCTCCAACCTACACCCACACTGTCAGCTCCAGCCTACACCCACAATGTCAGCTCCAGCCTACACCCACACTGTCAGCTCCAGCCTACACCCACACTGTCAGCTCCAGCCTACACCCACACCGTCAGCTCCAGCCTACACCCACACCGTCAGCTCCAGCCTACACCCACACTGTCAGCTCCAGCCTACACCCACACCGTCAGCTTCAGCCTACACCCACACTGTCAGCTCCAGGCTACACCCACACTGTCAGCTCCAGCCTACACCCACACTGTCAGCTCCAGCCTACACCCACACCGTCAGCTCCAGCCTACACCCACACTGTCAGCTCCAACCTACACCCACACCGTCAGCTTCAGCCTACACCCACACTGTCAGCTCCAGGCTACACCCACACTGTCAGTTCCAGGCTACACCCACACTGTCAGCTCCAGCCTACACCCACACTGTCAGCTCCAGCCTACACCCACACTGTCAGCTTCAGCCTACACCCACACTGTCAGCTCCAGCCTACACCCACACCGTCAGCTTCAGCCTACACCCACACTGTCAGCTCCAGGCTACACCCACACCGTCAGCTTCAGCCTACACCCACACTGTCAGCTCCAGGCTACACCCACACTGTCAGCTCCAGCCTACACCCACACTGTCAGCTCCAGCCTACACCCACACCGTCAGCTCCAGCCTACACCCACACTGTCAGCTGCAACCTACACCCACACTGTCAGCTCCAGCCTACACCCACACCGTCAGCTTCAGCCTACACCCACACTGTCAGCTCCAGGCTACACCCACACTGTCAGCTCCAGGCTACACCCACATTGTCAGCTCCAGGCTACACCCACACTGTCAGCTCCAGGCTACACCCACATTGTCAGCTCCAGCCTACACCCACATTGTCAGCTCCAGGCTACACCCACACTGTCAGCTCCAGGCTACACCCACACTGTCAGCTCCAGCCTACACCCACACTGTCAGCTCCAGCCTACACCCACACCGTCAGCTTCAGCCTACACCCACACTGTCAGTTCCAGGCTACACCCACACTGTCAGCTCCAGGCTACACCCACACCGTCAGCTCCAGGCTACACCCACACTGTCAGCTCCAGGCTACACCCACATTGTCAGCTCCAGGCTACACCCACACTGTCAGCTCCAGGCTACACCCACACTGTCAGCTCCAGGCTACACCCACATTGTCAGCTCCAGGCTACACCCACACTGTCAGCTCCAGGCTACACCCACATTGTCAGCTCCAGGCTACACCCACACTGTCAGCTCCAGGCTACACCCACACTGTCAGCTCCAGGCTACACCCACACTGTCAGCTCCAGGCTACACCCACACTGTCAGCTCCAGGCTACACCCACACTGTCAGCTCCAGGCTACACCCACACTGTCAGCTCCAGGCTACACCCACACTGTCAGCTCCAGGCTACACCCACACTGTCAGCTCCAGGCTACACCCACACTGTCAGCTCCAGCCTACACCCACACTGTCAGCTCCAGCCTACACCCACACTGTCAGCTCCAGCCTACACCCACACTGTCAGCTCCAGCCTACACCCACACTGTCAGCTCCAACCTACACCCACACTGTCAGCTCCAGGCTACACCCACACTGTCAGCTCCAACCTACACCCACACTGTCAGCTCCACCCTACACCCACACTGTCAGCTCCACCCTACACCCACACTGTCAGCTCCAGCCTACACCCACACTGTCAGCTCCAGCCTACACCCACACTGTCAGCTCCAGCCTACACCCACACTGTCAGCTCCAACCTACACCCACACTGTCAGCTCCACCCTACACCCACACTGTCAGCTCCAGCCTACACCCACACTGTCAGCTCCACCCTACACCCACACTGTCAGCTCCACCCTACACCCACACTGTCAGCTCCAGTCTACACCCACACTGTCAGCTCCAGCCTACACCCACACTGTCAGCTCCACCCTACACCCACACTGTCAGCTCCAGCCTACACCCACACTGTCAGCTCCAGCCTACCTGGTAACATACAGAAGAACACACTACGACTAGGCTATTCGTATACTTAGCCCAGGCACAGTCTGGTATATATATAGCCCATCATACCTGTCTAATGCTTTATAATACCCCTGGCTAGTGTGTCACCATACCCACCTCTGGTATATCACCATACCCATCTTAGGTATATCACCATACCCACCTCAGGTATATCTGTCACCATATCCGTATCCTGCTTCTGTTGAAGAATGCGCAGATGACCAAGATGGTGAGTAAGACGAGCCAGGGAGGGAGGGAGTCCGCTGAGATACCGTTGCTCAACACAGGGTAAATAAACATGAGTTAGAATTCCATTATTATTATAAAATTTGCCCCGGCCTGTCTTGCCATATATTACGGCCCCCCCAGACGCCCTCCAGTCTTACCAGACGCCCTCCAGTCTTACCAGACGCCCTCCAGTCTTACCAGACGCCCTCCAGTCTTACCAGACGCCCTCCAGTCTTACCAGACGCCCTCCAGCCTCCCCCAGACGCCCTCCAGTCTTACCAGACGCCCTCCAGTCTTACCAGACGCCCTCCAGTCTTACCAGACGCCCTCCAGTCTTACCAGACGCCCTCCAGTCTTACCAGACGCCCTCCAGTCTTACCAGACGCCCTCCAGTCTTACCAGACGCCCTCCAGCCTCCCCCAGACGCCCTCCAGCCTCCCCCAGACGCCCTCCAGCCTCCCCCAGACGCCCTCCAGCCTTACCAGACGCCCTCCAGTCTTACCAGACGCCCTCCAGTCTTACCATACGCCCTCCAGTCTTACCAGACGCCCTCCAGCCTCCCCCAGACGCCCTCCAGTCTTACCAGACGCCCTCTAGCCTCCCCCAGACGCCCTCCAGCCTCCCCAGACGCCCTCCAGCCTTCCCCAGACGCCCTCCAGCCTCCCCAGACGCCCTCCAGCCTTCCCCAGACGCCCCCAGCCTCCCCAGACGCCCTCCAGCCTCCCCCAGACGCCCTCCAGCCTCCCCAGACGCCCTCCAGCCTCCCCCAGACGCCCTCCAGCCTTCCCCAGACGCCCTCCAGCCTCCCCAGACTCGCCAGACGCCCTCCAGCCTCCCCAGACGCCCTCCAGCCTTCCCCAGACGCCCTCCAGCCTCCCCAGACGCCCTCCAGCCTTCCCCAGACGCCCTCCAGCCTCCCCAGACGCCCTCCAGCCTTCCCCAGACGCCCCCCAGCCTCCCCAGACGCCCTCCAGCCTCCCCCAGACGCCCTCCAGCCTCCCCAGACGCCCTCCAGCCTCCCCCAGACGCCCTCCAGCCTTCCCCAGACGCCCTCCAGCCTTCCCCAGACGCCCTCCAGCCTCCACAGACTCCCCAGACGCCCTCCAGCCTCCCCAGACTCCCCAGACGCCCTCTAGCCTCCCCAGACTCCCCAGACGCCCTCCAGCCTCCCCAGACGCCCTCCAGCCTCCCCCAGACGCCCTCCAGCCTCCCCAGACGCCCTCCAGCCTTCCCCAGACGCCCTCCAGCCTCCTCCAGACGCCCTCCAGCCTTCCCCAGACGCCCTCCAGCCTCCCCAGACTCCCCAGACGCCCTCCAGCCTCCCCAGACGCCCTCCAGCCTTCCCCAGACGCCCTCCAGCCTCCCCCAGACGCCCTCCAGCCTCCCCCAGACGCCCTCCAGCCTCCCCAGACGCCCTCCAGCCTTCCCCAGACGCCCTCCAGCCTCCCCAGACGCCCTCCAACCTCCCCCAGACGCCCTCCAGCCTCCCCAGACGCCCTCCAGCCTTCCCCAGACGCCCTCCAGCCTCCCCAGACGCCCTCCAGCCTCCCCCAGACGCCCTCCAGCCTCCCCAGACGCCCTCCAGCCTTCCCCAGACGCCCTCCAGCCTCCCCAGACGCCCTCCAGCCTCCCCCAGACGCCCTCCAGCCTCCCCAGACAAACAGAAGGGTCGACGCTGTCCTGGAGAGGTGACGGGGCGTCCGCTTGCTTTTCCCGCTTCCTGGACAGTGCCCGCGTCCGCCCGCTCCACTCGGCCACAACCCTCACCATACACTGGGCCACGACCCTCACCATACACTGGGCCACGACCCTCACCATACACTGGGCCACGACCCTCACCATACACTGGGCCTCGACCCTCACCATACACTGGGCCACGACCCTCACCATACACTGGGCCACGACCCTCACCATACACTGGGCCACGACCCTCACCATACACTGGGCCACGACCCTCACCATACACTGGGCCACGACCCTCACCATACACTGGGCCTCGACCCTCACCATACACTGGGCCACGACCCTCACCATACACTGGGCCACGACCCTCACCATACACTGGGCCACGACCCTCACCATACACTGGGCCACGACCCTCACCATACACTGGGCCACGACCCTCACCATACACTGGGCCACGACCCTCACCATATACTGGGCCACGACCCTCACCATACACTGGGCCACGACCCTCATCATACACTGGGCCACGACCCTCACCATACACTGGGCCACGACCCTCACCATACACTGGGCCACGACCCTCACCATACACTGGGCCACGACCCTCACCATACACTGGGCCACGACCCTCACCATATACTGGGCCACGACCCTCACCATACACTGGGCCACGACCCTCATCATACACTGGGCCACGACCCTCACCATACACTGGGCCACGACCCTCACCATACACACCACTCGGCCACATATGTAGTACAAATGTTCCATGCTGGGTGGCGTTGCAGACGCCACTATTGACGCCACACATTGGTCAACCAGGATGATGGACGCAGCTGCTCGCAGCCTGACGCATGAGACAATTTCCCCGTGTTAAATAGTGGAAGAGACATAGACACTACACCCCGTGCAGAAAGCGCCAAGCCAAGCCGTAAAAGCCCAAGGCATTTACGGCTTCGACGGGTAGGCGGTTCCATGAGTATTCTCGTTTTGCGTCCTGCATGGACCTGCCTGTGACTTTAACTTTACATACAGAAATTAAATATTACATGGACCTAATGACTGTTAACCTTAGGGGTCATTAATGTTACAGGTACAGGTCATAGTAGTAGGCATCCATCAGTCTCAGGAGACTATGGAGTTGCGCTCTGGTTGTCAGTCTGGAGACTGACAACAAGAACTCTCCTCTCAAGAACAACAAGAACTGACTCTCCAGGGGCGCGAAGCCTGGGTGGGTTAATGCCGTCATACCTGAAGGGCTTAGTTATTGTACCGTGGCGGACAGCACTAGTGAATACAGCGGCCGGTACATAACTATTTTGATGACAATGTTTTGTCTATCTCTATTGATGTACAAAATCAGTCCATAATTAGGAAATACAAGGTTCTTTTGCGATGGAAAGGAATTTAATTCAGTGTGTTGGGGGACAGTGATAGGCTTATATTCAGGTCCCCCCCTCCCCCCACCCCCCGCCCCACCCTACCAAGGTCGAATTACTTAGCCTATCCCCAGGATATAACCTCACAAGAAACTGAATAACTCCTGATTACCTATTTACTGCTGTGTAGAACAAGCGTAGTAGGTGATAGGGAATAAGCCCAACCATTTCTGATCTGACCGGGATTCGAACCCGGAAATCCGGATTGTGAGTCTAGAACGAACGCAACTGTAAGTAATGTTGTATTACATTCTAGTGCGCGGTAGTGTTAGGGAGGTCACTGGCAGGGGCAGCCTTGGGGTGGGAAGGGTTGTACCACATGTGCCTGGAGGCTCTGCCAAGATTGTGCTCACCTTGAAGACTTATGGTGACATGCGGCGTCTACCTTTTATTGTTTATTTATTTATATATACAAGAGTTGTTACATTCTTGTTCAGCCACTCGCGTAGCGTTTCAGGCAAGTCCTTAATCCTAATATTCCCCGGAATACCACCCGCCAAATCGTTTAACAACTCCCTTCTTTAGTTCCCTTCCTTTATAAACGTGAACGCTGTCCAGTTGGAACATAGAGAAGCCTAGCATGCTGCCGCCGGCTCCAGCTTTACTCTTCACACAACAAAGACCCATCACAAACCTCTCCGTAGCTGGGGACACCAGCAGCACCTCACCTAAATCCGTTAATACCCGACCTATCCCCTTCCCATTACCTTCCCCTCCCCCTCCCTATAATCAACCAACGCCTCCCCCCCCCCTTTCCATCCCCCAGACAAGGCACCATGCTCTCCCTCCGCCCAATCGTTCTCTCCTGAAGTCACCACGTGACTTCAGTACTGGCATGAGTGCCAGATAGCCTATATACAGGTCTTAATGGTCTAAACTTTCTGGTTAGGGCGAGGATCCCGAGTACACTGTTGCTCCTGACCGGCCCTTATCTTCACACCCCATCACTGCTTTAGTTACTTATCTCTCTTAATTATCTTATTTAATGTCTGTTATCTAGTCAGTTATTTAGTGTCTATATTTAATATCTGTCTGATAGTTAGTGTGTCTTATTTTGTGTAAATGGCTGTCCATTATTTAGTGAATACTATTATATGACAAAGAGTTATTATTTATTATTAACATCTTTATTGACAAAATCAATAACAATTTTGCCTAATCTGACCAAGAGTATGGGGGGTGGGCGGACACCGCTAGGGTAGGCCTCATCTCGTAACTAAGAACATAAGAACAAAGGCAACTGCAGAAGGCCTATTGAAGTCTATATATAGACTACACAGATAATTACTCATATTTGTTAGATTAGGCTTGTTTAGAGAGTACTGACCTGCTTGAACATTACCGGTGACGTAGAACGGTAGGATTTGTCAAGTTGTTGAAATGTACTGGAGAAAGCTGGTGATTCATTCCTGCCTTACTGTCCATACCTGCAGAAGTTATCCGGGAGAAAGGCAAGGTTGGGGGTGGAGACGCAGTCCATGGTTCACCAGGCTCTTGCATCACTGCTATATTTATAGATTTTTACTCTTATTTGCGGGTGCTCAGTGCGGGCCTGCATCCAGCTTGAATGAAGAATGCAAACAGGATAAGTTTAATTTAGTTAGGTGTAAAGAAGGCAGGTAAACTGGCCAGGTATTCCTGGAGGCTGGGGGGTTACCAGGTGCGTTCCCCGGATTCCACGCCAGACGTCCTTTGCATCAGCAGGTTCCCAAACCAAACGTACGTTGCGTCAGGCGGGAATATTCGTTGAAGTCTCCGTGCGGTGGGGCGCGGTGGGGCATGGTGGGGCGGGGTGTGGAGCGTGTGGTGGGCACCACCAGCCACACACGTCTCCCGGCGCCCACCATGATAACACCTCCAGCAGCCAGCTCCCTCGTGTTCCCGCGCACGCTCGCCACTTGTAACAATACTCCCGCCAGAACTTGGACGTTGTAACCGCCATTTGTGGCAGTGGTTTAAGTGCTTCACTGTGATTATAAGTACCCAAGTGCTGTGTTTTGTGATCGTAGTGCGACGCTTCATTCACCGCTCCCAGTAACAACACAACCAGCTCGACTAGTCAGGTTAGTGTTAGTTTAAAACTTGGAATTTAAATTAGTTATGAATTGCATTGGTGTTTAGTAGAGGTGAGGCGGTGGTCCTCGGCCCCTACAGCCAGCCACACCCGCCAACTGGCAGCTCTTTGTCATGAAGGTTCATGGCTGCCTGGCTGCCTGCCCCCCTCCTTCCCGCACACCAGGTGGCTGCCACCTGACTCCCTCCACGCTGCCTCTTGTCAGCTGACTCCCTCCCTCCCTCCACGCTGCCTCGTGTCACCTGACTCCCTCCACCGAAGAGAAAGAAGCAGGGTAGACATGACCACACCATACAAAATCCTCGGAGGAATAGAGAAGGCAGAGCATTTAGCAAAGGTGGTAGATGAACAAGGTCAACTTAAGTATACTAATCAACCTTAGAGATAACAAAAAAAAAAAAACATTCAGTACTAAACAAATGGAATACGTGAAAAGATCAAGGCTACCTCCATACAGCCTTGAATCTTTTTTGTTCATTTTCAAATGCCACTATATCGGCTGAGTAAGTCACATGTTGTAGATAACATTATTTACTTTGCTGCGTACGAAGGTTTAGCGGTGTTGGTGGGCTCGCGGGGTAGTCTGTGGTAGCCTCGTTGTTAAGATTCAGCTACTAGGAACAAAAAGTTCCAAGTAGCACGGGCTATGGTGAGCCCGTAGTGGAAGCCTCGGGGAGGTGTGTTCTTATACTTTGTTCTTAAGACGTCTTGCCTCCCACCACCTTCCCCAGCACCCCCTCACCCACCCCCACCTTCCCTGCCGCCCCCCACACCTTCACAGTGACTCAGTGACCCACCACGTGGGGAGGGCGGGCCCACCAGGGCTCCAGGCCTGGACCCCTGTAGAGCAACACCTGTATGAATGACTATAACCTTGGTAATATGTTGGTGGTTTGTGATGTATGTGAGCAGCCTGTGTGGGTATGTGAGCAGCCTGTGTGGGTATGTGAGCAGCCTGTGTGGGTATGTGAGCAGCCTGTGTGGGTATGTGAGCAGCCTGTGTGGGTATGTGAGCAGCCTGTGTGGGTATGTGATCAGCCTGTGTGGGTATGTGATCAGCCTGTGTGGGTATGTGAACAGCCTGTGTGGGTATGTGAACAGCCTGTGTGGGTATGTGAACAGCCTGTGTGGGTATGTGAACAGCCTGTGTGGGTATGTGAACAGCCTGTGTGGGTATGTGAACAGCCTGTGTGGGTATGTGAACAGCCTGTGTGGGTATGTGATCAGCCTGTGTGGGTATGTGAACAGCCTGTGTGGGTATGTGAACAGCCTGTGTGGGTATGTGAACAGCCTGTGTGGGTATGTGAACAGCCTGTGTGGGTATGTGATCAGCCTCTGTGGGTATGTGAACAGCCTGTGTGGGTATGTGAACAGCCTGTGTGGGTATGTGAACAGCCTGTGTGGGTATGTGATCAGCCTGTGTGGGTATGTGAGCAGCCTCTGTGGGTGTGTGAGCAGCCTGTGTGGGTGTGTGAGCAGCCTCTGTGGGTATGTGAGCAGCCTGTGTGGGTATGTGAGCAGCCTGTGTGGGTATGTGATCAGCCTCTGTGGGTATGTGAGCAGCCTGTGTGGGTATGTGATCAGCCTGTGTGGGTATGTGAGCAGCCTGTGTGGGTATGTGAACAGCCTGTGTGGGTATGTGATCAGCCTGTGTGGGTATGTGAGCAGCCTCTGTGGGTATGTGAGCAGCCTGTGTGGGTGTGTGAGCAGCCTCTGTGGGTATGTGAGCAGCCTGTGTGGGTGTGTGAGCAGCCTCTGTGGGTATGTGAGCAGCCTCTGTGGGTATGTGAGCAGCCTGTGTGGGTGTGTGAGCAGCCTCTGTGGGTATGTGAGCAGCCTGTGTGGGTGTGTGAGCAGCCTGTGTGGGTATGTGAGCAGCCTGTGTGGGTGTGTGAGCAGCCTGTGTGGGTATGTGATCAGCCTGTGTGGGTGTGTGATCAGCCTGTGTGGGTATGTGATCAGCCTGTGTGGGTATGTGATCAGCCTGTGTGGGTATGTGATCAGCCTGTGTGGGTATGTGATCAGCCTGTGTGGGTATGTGATCAGCCTGTGTGGGTATGTGATCAGCCTGTGTGGGTATGTGAGCAGCCTGTGTGGGTGTGTGAGCAGCCTGTGTGGGTGTGTAAGCAGCCTCTGTGGGTGTGTGAGCAGCCTCTGTGGGTATGTGATCAGCCTGTGTGGGTATGTGAGCAGCCTGTGTGGGTATGTGATCAGCCTGTGTGGGTATGTAAACAACTTGTGTTACAACCTTGTTACACACACCCCAGGAAGCAGCCCGTAGCAGCTGTCTAAATACCAGGCATCTATTTATTGCTAGGTGAACAGGTGCATCAGGGTGAATGAAACTGTCCATTTGTTTCCGCCACAGAACGCCTTGGCATATAGGATTAAAAACTTAATGTGAAGAACCTCACCCTTTTTTGTGTAGTTATTCCTCGATGAACTTCAATGTAAATTTCTACACCAGCACAAACGCTACCGTCAAAATCCAGACTTTTGGAAAATTAGTGCACAACACTAACATTTGGAACAAAAAGAAATAGAGTACCGTGAAATGTCTTCCCTCATTTGCATACATAGTTCTGAACCACTATGTCGTTCTTTCCTGCGTTCTCAAACAAACTGAAACAAACGGGACAGAATGACCGTTCTTCTGGGACATACTATACATGGTTCAAGTCACAATCAAGAATGGTCCAGGACGGACCGAAACGTCGTCGTCCCTTCACCTTCTAGTGTGTGGTCTGGTCAACACCATACCTTATTACCAGTCAAAATGATACGGGTATAGTTGTTAATATACGTTAAGTGAAAATTTAGCAATAATATTGCGTTGGTTTCATAACGTGGTAAGGTAACTATCAGGGGGAAAGCGCCAAGCCATTACGACTATATAGCACTTGGAAGGGGTCAGGATTTGGGATGGGGCCCGGGGAGGGGGGGGGGGATATGGTGCCCAACCTCTTGGACGGTCGGGGATTGAACGCCGACCTGCATGAAGGGAGGCCTTCGCTGTACCGTCCACCCCTAGTAATTGAGCAGCAGGCAGGCAATATTTTAAGTAAAGTAAAACAAATTGTATTCAGGAAAGTACATACATAGTTGATTTACAAATATAATGTTGGATTTATAGATAGAGCTAGTACATACAACTCATTGTATATGAGTGGGATTGGGTGGTTATAGATAGGAGCTGCCTCGTATGGACCAATAGGCATTCTGCAGTTGCCTTTGTTCTTATACAATACCTAAACTAAAGCCACTAGTACTCATAGCGTTTCGGGCATAACGTAAAAAACAATGAAGGTACGTGCAGGCGCCGGCAGTACGTGCAGGCGTCGGCAGTACGTGCAGGCGTCGGCAGTACGTGCAGGCGCCGGCAGTACGTGCAGGCGTCGGCAGTCCGTGCATTACAGATAACGGGGGAGCTTTACTATGATGCAGGCGGCGGCCTACGTGACGGGACGGTACTGTACGTGACAGAGCAGCACGCAGCGTGGGAAGTATTACACCACGGTCCAACATTCTGAGAATGTCAGAATGTCCCGCCGGCTCTGGAAATGGCCCTGACCGGATATGGTTCAGTTCCTTCCTCTCCCGCGGTGGGCCGCTCTCACTGGCGGGGAGGCGCTGCTCTCACTGGCGGGGAGATTGCTCTCTGCTGGCGGGGAGGCGCTGCTCTCACTGGCGGGGAGATTGCTCTCTGCTGGCGGGGAGGCGCTGCTCTCTCCTGGCGTCTACACCCCCACCTCTCACTTCCTCCCACCTTCTCTCACACTATAGTACCTGGATGGTGTTCTGGGAGTTCCACTTACTCTCCCTGATTTGTGAGAGCTTGATCCATCAGGCTGTTGCTTGGAGCAACAGTACGACCTTGTGAGGAAGGAGGGGAAGACTTAGATACAAGCCTGAAAGTTGGCCCTGAATCCCCTTGTTCGCGTTCCACGCCTGCTAAACAGTTTATCTGTATCTACCCTCTCAGTTCCTCTTGAGAATTTAATAGGTATTGATAAGAGGCTTACTAAGGTGTAAATGCTCACTGTTCACTCTAGCCACCACTGTAAGGACTTGTATACAAGACTTGGGAACAAAACTGACAAATGTACAAGTGTGTGAGAGGTCAAGAGATGGATCTCATAGACCAAAGACATAGCGGTCTGGACACTGCTGTTGTATTTGTATTTCAGCTGATTTATTGTATAGGAATACCTGCCTCATTAGTGGTGTGCGCGCACGCTTCTATTCTCACCCATCCTCTTAAGGTGATCTTATCTTGAGGCTATCTTGATGATTTCGTGGCTTAACGTCCCCGCGGCCCGGTCCTCGACCAGGCCTCCTTTTTGTTACACACTCCCAGGAAGCAGCCCGTAGCAGCTGTCTAACTTCCAGGTACCTATTTACTGCTAGGTGAACAGGGCATCAGGGTGAATGAAACTGTGCCTACTTGTTTCCGCCACAGAATATCTTGGCATATAGGATTAAAAAGTTAACACTATAATTAATAGAGGTAAGAGATGTGCTGATACTAATATTTCGGCCCATACTAGTTTAATAATCCCATACTTAATTTGTTTTATCACGTATTATGACTGTTCACCCGCGCGAAAGAAATTATTTCTGAAAATTTCCGGATACTGCACAAATGTGTTGACATGGCGAATGTGGTGAGTTGTTTAGACCAAATTGGTAGTTGGGGTGAGCTAGTAAGGGACTATGACCTTGAGACATTCTCAGTCATTTATAAGCTTAACTACGCCACACTTACCATCACGCTCAAGGTGCCGGGGTCGTATCTAGCGTCTTGCCAATTAATTGATTCTTCTTTAAGTTGTTTTGGTACTTTGGTGTACGAATTTCCTCCATTGTAACCTACTTGGTTGTATATGTTACTGATATTTTAATTTTGTATTTATTAAAGTTGTGTGTGTGTGTTAAGTCAGTCGGGCTGTTTATTGCTGTCGTTTCCTTGTTCTTCACGTTGATTGGTCACTGTGCTATAATTAGGCGATGTTGCCAGACTGTGGAGTGAGTGATTTATGAGGCGTGTGTGTGTGCGTGTACTCGCCTATTTCTGCTTGCGGGGGGTTGAGCTCTGGATCTTTGGTCCCGCCTCTCAACTGTCAATCAACTGGTGTACAGGTTCCTGAGCCTATTGGGCTCTATCATATCTACACTTGAAACTGTGTATGGAGTCAGCCTCCACCACATCACTTCCTAATGCATTCCATTTGTCAACCACTCACACAAACAATTCTTTCTAATATCTCTGTGGCTCATTTGGGCACTCAGTTTCCACCTGTGTCCCCTAGTACGTGTGCCCCTTGTGTTAAATAGCCTGTCTTTATCTACCCTATCAATTCCCTTGAGAATCTTGAATGTGGTGATCATGTCCCCCCTAACTCTTCTGTCTTCCAGCGAAGTGAGGTTTAATTCCCGTAGTCTCTCCTCGTAGCTCATACCTCTCAGCTCGGGTACTAGTCTGGTGGCAAACCAGTGTGTGCGCGCGCGTGTGTAGTGGGGCTGTACGCAAGGTGGGGGCAGGGAAAGCTCTGATAAGATAATGTGTGTAAACACTATGTCAGGAAACTCCCCAATAGCGACCTGCTTGCTTCAGGTCGCTCACAGAAGCAGCACCTGTGTTTGCATGACACAAATTTGATTTCGTCTCGTGTTAGCTGGCTAAGAATTCTGCCCACAGCAACACATTTTATAGCCTTGGTTATCATGCGGATATCTCCAACATATAACACGTTTTGGCAGTCTGTTAACAGCTATCATATGGGATTCGTATCCAGTTGTGCTAGAAAGCTAAGCTTCACAGTAACATTCTACCCTCATATAAAAAGCTAAAGTTATTACGGAATTGCAAAAAGACTGGTCAAGCTGCAGTTGTTAACTAGTAGGCTTAAGCTGTTGTCTAGTTGTTAACTAGTGGACTTAAGCTATTGTGTAGTTGTTAACCAGTGGACTTAAGCTATTGTGTAGTTGTTAACCAGTGGACTTAAGCTATTGTGTAGTTGTTAACCAGTGGACTTAAGCTATTGTGTAGTTGTTAACCAGTGGACTTAAGCTATTGTGTAGTTGTTAACCAGTGGACTTAGCCTTTTGTGCAGCTGGAGTTATGAACCGAACCTGTCCTCCTACAAAGAACGTCGCATGTCACTCGTATGCGTTACATAAGGCCAAACATTGTTGTACTAGAAAATGGAAGCGGCTGGCGAAAGTGACGTACTGTCCCGTTTTCTGTTGTGGGGCCTCTGGTAGGTTAGGAGAGACCACTTTACTTTGACCGTTTTCTTGACGTTTGGGAAACATTAACAGGACGGACTGATGACCAGCGAGGTTAAGCTTTTGTGCAGCTGAAGAACAACGAAGCTGGGGAAAGATATACTATACGACTTCCTCATGTTGACGGAGAACAGGGTGATGACATGATCGGTACATAAAAGATACTCAGAGGAATGGACGAGGAGCACTAGGGCATTGTGAGGAAGATGGTGCAAGTTAACTACATACTTATAATTAACATTCGGATAGGCAGGGCCCAAGAGCTGAAGCTCTGCCTTGCAGACTCAAGTAGGCAAGACTTTACCGTGAAATATGGTGGTGGTACGTGGTGTGTGAGGGGGGGGGGTGTAGGGGGCATGCCCCCCCCCCCGCTAAGCCCTCACCACTTCGAAACAATTTTGCATTTTGAAGGATTCATATAATTAATTTATTATGTTTATATGAATTTCATAAATGTGTTGTAAACGGTTATCCTGCAGTAAGATGCACGGTGGTTACAAGGTAGTTGTCAGTAGTGACAATTCACCTTTTAAAGCAGGTAGTTATTGGAATGGTTTAGGCTCGACGCGTGATAACTTGGTCCAACAGGCTGTTGCTGGAGCGGCCCGCAGGCCCACATATCTCCATTACAACCTGCTTGGTCCGGCACTTCTTGCAAGAACCTGTCTTTACCGTCTAAGAGCCTCTTGAATACTCCACCTTTGTTCCGGCAATATTTCTTATGCTTGTCTCGGCGAGCCATTGTGATCTGTACTCAATTAGTTGTGCTTGTAGGGGTTGAGCTCTGGCTCATTGGTCCTGCCTCTCAACTGTTAGTAATTACTATTTTTTTCCTCCCCTCCCCCCCCCCCCACACACACCCCAGGAAGCAGCCCGTGACAGCTGACTCCCAGGTACCTATATACTGCTAGGTAACAGGAGCATCAGAGTATAAGAAACTCTGCCTATTGTTTCTCGCCGGCGCCGGGAAACGAACCCTGGACCACAGGATCACGCATCCAGCGTGCTCTCTAGTCAGCCACCGACCCCCTGCCGGTGGCTGACTGGACAGCGTCCCACTCTCTCTGGTGTATAACAGGTCATTGGAAACAGGAGACCTACCGGAAAGTTGGAAGACAGCTAATGTGGTCCCAATATACAAGAAGGGTGACATGCAAGAGACACTGAACTACAGGCCAGTTTCCCTAACTTGTATACCGTGCAAGGTGATGGAGAAGATCGCGAGGAAAAGGCTCGTAGAGCATCTGGAGGGAAATAGCTTTGTAACACACCACCAGCATGGGTTCAGAGATGGTAAATCGTGCCTCACAGGTTTAATAGAATTTTATGACCAAGCAAAAAAAAAAAAAAAATTAGGCAAGAAAAAGAAGGGTGGGCAGACTGCATTTTCTTGGACTATCAGAAAGCCTTTGACATAGTACCCCATAAAAGGCTGTTTCAAAAGTTGGAACAACAGGCAGGAGTAAAAGGTAAGGTGCTCCAGTGGATAAGAGAGTATCTAAGCAACTGGAAACAGCGAGTAACTGTGAGGGGGGGGGGGAGGCATCAGAGTGGCGAGATGTCACCAGCGGAGTCCCACAGGGTTCTGTACTTGGACCCATCCTGTTTCTAATATATGTAAACGATCTTCCAGAGGGTATAGACTCATTCCTCTCAATGTTTGCTGATGATGCAAAAATTATGAGAAGATTGAAAATGATGAAGATAGATGAAGATAGACAGAGACTACAGAACGACCTGGACAAACTGGAGGAATGGTCTAGATAATGGCTACTAAAGTTCAACTCAGGAAAGTGTGAAGTAATAAAATTAGGCGAAGGGAGCAGAAGGCTGAACACAAGGAGGGATAGGCTGCAGAGCTGAACTGAGAGGCGGGACCAAAAACTAAAGCTCAACCCCCGCAATCACAACTAGGTGAGTACAAGGTACCATCTAGGAGGTGAAATCCTGCAAGAGTCAAATAGAAAGATCTGGGGGTTGATATCACACCGAACCTGTCCCCAGAGGCCCACACCAAAAGAATATCATCAGCGGCATATGCTAGACTGGCCAACATAAGAACTGCCTTTAGAAACTTGTGTAAGGAATCTTTCAGAACCCTGTATACCACTTATGTAAGACCAATCCTGGAGTATGCAGCTCCAGCCTGGAGTCCATACCTAGTTAAACATAAGACAAAGTTAGAGAAGGTTCAGCGGTATGCCACCAGACTAGTCCCAGATCTGAGAGGTATGAGCTACGAGGAAAGGCTACGGGAGCTAAACCTCACGTCTCTGGAAAACAGAAGAGTAAGGGGAGACATGATAACCACCTACAAAATTTCAAGGGAATTCACAGGGTGGACAAAGACAAACTCTTTAGCACGGGTGGGACACAGGTGGAAACTTAGTACCCAAATGAGCCACAGAGACATCAGAATTTTTTTCAGTGTCAGAGTAGTTAACAAATGGAATGCATTAGGCAGTGATGTGGTGGAGGCTGACTCCATGCACAGTTTCAAATGTAGATATGATAGAGCCCAGTAGGCTCAGGAACCTGTACACCAGTTGATTGACAAGGCGGGACCAAAGAGCCAGAGCTCGACCCCCGCAAGCACAATTAGGCGAGTACACATACGTATTATGCAAATAAAAGTAAAGTCAACATAAATGACAAGGCTGTCCCCAGTCCTTATAATCGTGCCAATATGTCCCTTAATGCAAATATTGATAGAATTCTAAACATCTACAGAATATAATGAGTTATTTTCATGACAAATTACAAGAATCAGCATTATACCGACAGCAGGAAGTCGTCGAGGAACCCCGAACCAGGGTCGTGATCCGGCGCACCGCCCCCCCGGACGTGCCCCCAGGACGTGCCCCCAGGACGTGCCCCCCGGACGTGCCCCCAGGACGTGCCCCCAGGATGCACCAGACGCCAGTGCCCACGGCTGTGTGGCAGCGCAGGACCAACAAGATCATCGCTGCAGGCATCACCGTCATCGGGCTGACCATGATGCTCTCGCTCATACCTCAGTGCATCTACATCGGCATCGCCTTCGTCACCTGCGCCCTCATGTGAGTCTCGGGCGGGGTGAGGGGCGAGGGGGTAAAGAGGATGGAGAGACATAGTGAAGGGAAGTATAGAAGTGGGAAATACAGTGAGGGTTATGATAGCAAGCGGGCTGTCCGCCTTGCTGACACGGTGTGGGTAGCTAAGCTAAGCTTGCTCTCTCTTGTCAGGGAGCTGTGAGTATGTGAGAGGTTCTTCATATTTATTTATATATATGCATATATATATATATTTATATACATACACAATTTTTACCAATTATTGGGGGATGGATTTCTGGTCAGTATTTCATCTAGTAAATCGTGGCTCTTGGGCCACCAGCTGTGGGAGTGGGGCGTCTCATCTTGGGCCACCAGCTGTGGGAGTGGGGCGTCTCATCTTTGGCCACCAGCTGTGGGAGTGGGGCGTCTCATCTTTGGCCACCAGCTGTGGGAGTGGGGCGTCTCATCTTGGGCCACCAGCTGTGGGAGCGGGGCGTCTCATTTTGGAGTGATCTTTCTAACATTGGGATGGTGTTCCAAACCCTGATGGCTTGGTGCTGCAGTCTGATGTTTAGTGGCTGTATGTTCAGGAGTTCATGGAGCTCCTGGATTGTCTGATCATATGGTGGACGGTGTTTTGCTGCTCTCCTTAGCGCCTTATTTTGCACTGCTTGCAGTTTCTGCATGTTAGTTTTCTTTATAATAATAATAATAATAATAATAATAATAATTTTTATTTAGGTAAAGGTACATAAAAAGATTTTACAAAGTTTGTTGGCTTTATAGATAGAGCTAGTACATACAATGCCTAAAGCCACTATTACGCAAAGCGTTTCGGGCAGGAAAAACATTAATGACTAAAGCTTAAAACTAATGGGTAAAAAGAAAAAAATGCGTCGAGTACAAATAAAAATAGAGGTAAAAGAGGGGGGAACATTGTTGAAAAAGCAGCACAAATACAATTACAAATTATTACAGAAAATTACATTCAAACAGCGTTGATTTGAAAAACAAAAAAAAACAAAAAACATACATGGGTTGAAAAGAGGGGTAAGGTAGGTTACAGGGAATTTATTAGGTATAGCTTCGTTTTTAACTTAAACTGGTTGAGAGAGGTACAGTCATTAACATGGTTGGGAAGGTCATTCCACATTCTGGGCCCCTTGATTTGTTGAGCATTTCTGGTTTGATTAAGTCGTACTCTAGGAATATCAAAACTGTATTTATTTCTGGTGTGGTGCTCATGGGTTCTGTTACAACCTTCTATGAAGCTTTTGAGATCAGGATTGGCATTATAGTTTAGCGTTTTATATACGTATAATACACATGAGAGAATGTGCAGTGACTTAATGTCTAACATATTCAGAGATTTGAGTAGGGGTACCGAGTGATGTCTGGGGCCAGAATTGGATATTGTCCTAATAGCAGCTTTGTGTTGAGTAATTAGAGGACGTAAGTGATTTTGGGTAGTAGAGCCCCAAGCACAAATACCATAGTTGAGATATGGATAGATAAGGGAGTAATAGAGAGTCACCAGGGCAGGGCGTGGTACATAATATCTGATCTTAGAAAGAATGCCCACAGTTTTTGAAACTTTTTTTGATATGTTTAGAATGTGTCCCTGGAAATTCAGCTTGTGGTCAACGAGAATGCCAAGGAATTTGCCATCTAATTTGTTACAAATTAATGGTGTTTTTATGGTGGTTTTTAATGGTGTCTTTATGGTGTGTAGTGGTACTGGGGGATACTCTAGATGCGGCCGAACTAGAGCCTTATATAGGTGGATCTGTATGTTTGTACTGAGGCTTCGGAATCTCCTCAGTTTTCCTAAGGCTGGTTTGACTTTGTTTAGTCGGTCCCTTACGTGAATTTCTATCCCTGTTCTATTGATCATGAGTCCCAGTAGTCTGCCTACCTCCGCATATTGGATAGGGTGGTTGTCAAGGATATTGGAGTCCGGTTTTTTTTTTTTTGCAATGTGTATTATCTGGAACTTTTGTTTATTTGTGCTAATTTTTCATTGCTTCTCAAAGCTGTTTATGGATTAAATTGCTGCCTTGGTCTTGTCGGCTAGTAGCGGCTTTGATGGCCCCAGTTGGCATATTATTTGGGTGACATCGTCAGCGTACGTGATGTATTCTCCATGTTGGGGTAGGTCAGCTGTATATATGTTTAATAGAGTGGGAGAGAGGCAGCTTCCTTGTGGTACTCCATTTTTCAGTTCTATTACGTCACCCAAGTAGCTGCCGATATTGAGCTTAGCAGTTCTGTTGTCTATAAAGCTGCAAAGACTAAATCTTTGTGGGAGTCCTAGCTCAGATATCTTATATTTTAGGCCTGTGTGCCACACTTTGTCGAAGGCTAGCGAAACGTCTCTAAGCACTATATTACACTGATCTTTTTTCGACACTGCGTTGGCTATATGCTCGTAGATCAGGGCTATAGCTGCGGTGTCTAAACCCATGCTGCCTGGTGTTATACTTCCCTTCCTCTTCCATGTACTTCACAAGTCTCTGATTGATTATTTTTTTCGAATATTTTGCCTGATACTTCGAGAAGGGAAATTGGCCTGTAATTTTCAGTTTGGGTTGGGGGTGTACCTGGCTTGGGGTGTACCTGGCTTGGGGTGTACCTGGCTTGGGGTGTTAGTAACGGGAAGAGTTAGGCAGGCCAGCAGTACATAGATAACGCCTTCATGTTAGGGTAATTTGTTGTTTGGCCTTGGTAATGAGGCAAGGTTGAGTAGTGTGGCGGGGCCTGTTGCTGACTGTTGTTGCCCACTGTTGCCTGTTGTTGTTGACTGTTGTAGTGTACTGTTGACTGTTGTTGTTGACTGTTGTAGTGTACTGTTGCCTGTTGTTGTTGACTGTTGTAGTGTACTGTTGCCTGTTGTTGTTGACTGTTGTAGTGTACTGTTGCCTGTTGTTGTTGACTGTTGTAGTGTACTGTTGACTGTTGTAGTGTACTGTTGCCTGTTGTTGTTGACTGTTGTAGTGTACTGTTGACTGTTGTAGTGTACTGTTGCCTGTTGTTGTTGACTGTTGTAGTGTACTGTTGACTGTTGTAGTGTACTGTTGCCTGTTGTTGTTGACTGTTGTAGTGTACTGTTGACTGTTGTAGTGTACTGATGACTGTTGTTGTTGACTGTTGTAGTCGACAGTGACGTGATATACTATACTCGCCTACTTATATATACAACCATTATAACGGGGCGGTGTACAACCACCACCATTACTGATGCCCTCACTTATCATATCTTAATATCACAGAAAATATACCATCTTGAAAACACATGTTGAAGTGTTTACATCACAGTACAAGTTAATATCAATGTAAAAGTTGGCGGAGTGATTTGAGTGGACATGGTACCTCTTGAGTGACTGGGCGAGGGGTGGCACTCCTCCTCCCCCCCCCATCCTTGGTGGCACTGTGGTGTCAAGGGCACGTGTCAGCCCCTGCACGTGTTGACTACTGGTTATCTCCACAGATGGCTGGGATGGATGACGATGAAAGAGAGGAATATGGAGCCTCCCAGACCTGAGAGTGAGCACCCAGCCTCCCCCGTCCTCTTCCTTGTGGCTTCCCATCACCTCCACCAGGTGAGTGACCACCCCCTCCCACCTCCACCAGCGCCCCCACGCCTCCACCAGGTGAGTCCCCACAACACTGTACAACGTACCTCTAGCCGGAGACAGCGACATGAGCACCCAGCAGCGTAAGACACGTAAGGTAAGATGTGTCGTGTGGGAGACTGGTAAGTCGCGTGCTACCAGCAACACGGCCGCCTGGACGAGCGGGGTCACTCACGGCTGCTCCTTGATGGGTGAAGTGGTCCACCTTGAGCGCAAGTGGCAGTATGAGGCTAATGGGTGGGTAGTACCGCTTGTTATGCTCCTGTGTTATATATATATAATATATATAAGAAAGATTCTGCGCGCTTGAATTAAAATTATTTAGTCTACTTTCCAAGGCCAACTATCCACAGTTTCTTAATGTTTCAGTATCGATGATTAGTTTGTGAGAGTGATGGGTTTTGTTCTTACAAGTCAAGAGTAACTTAACCTTTAGCCACAGTCAAAGACGAGTGAACCAATGAACCAATCCAACTCGACTGAACCAGTGCCAGCAGTAACCATGTACCATGAACAAGGCACAATGATACAAGTTGGCACCCTGGTGAGGGTATATCTTGAGGTTGGTTATCTTGAGAGGATTTCGGGGCTTAGCGTCCCCGCGGCCCGGTCCTCGACCAGGCCTCCTATTTGTTACACAACCCCAGGAAGCAGCCCGTAGCAGCTGTCGGCTCCCAGGTATCTATTTACTGCTAGGTCACAGGGTACTGGGAACATTGAACACAATTTCTTCACTGTTCATCACAGTAGTTTACCTGTGAGTAAAATGATTGGCAGATCGTCTTCTGGGTAAACAAACGGCGCTAAATTACTAAACTGTTCCTAGAACCTAACTAAAAAGCCTAAATCTCAACATAAACAACGTAAATGCAAGGAGCAATTTTTAACTTGATGCCCGGGTTATCGTGTTCCCACAGTGCCTGATTGATGAACTGGTTATCGTGTTTCACACACCACAATATCAGATGTCACTTATCTGATACCTTTATAATATATTTAATCATTATATATAGGCTATATAATATACATATACTCAGATACGGTAAAAGTGAGGACCTTAAACATAATACAGGGTACAGAACACAATCAAATCTAACCATAGCAGGAAAACAACATGTAAAGGATTTGGGAATAATGATGTCTGACGACCTAACGTTTCGGGAGCATAACTAAGCAAATATTGCGTCAACCAGAAAAATGATAGGATGGATTACGAGAACTTTCAAATCCAGGACTCCCATCACAATGGTTGTACTCTTCAAGTCACTTGTGTTGTCCCGTCTTGGGTACTGCTCAGTACTCACTTCCCCCTTCCGAGCAGGAGAGATTGCTGAAATACAAGGAATTCAGAGAACATATACGGCACGCATAGACGCGATAAAGCACCTAATTTATTGGGATCGTCTCAAAGCTCTCCAAATGTACTCACTAGAAAGGAGACGAGAGAGATACCAAATAATATACACATGGAAAATACTGGAGGGACAGGCCCCAAATCAACACAGTAAAATATCACGTACTGGAGTGAACAATATGGAAGAAAAAGCAGAATATGACCAGTGAAGAGCAGAGGTGCCATAGGCACAATCGGAGAACACTGTATAAACATCACAGGTCCGCGGTTGTTTAACGTCCTCCCATGGACTATATGAAATATTGCCGGAACAACCGTGACATCTTCAAGAGAAAACTAGAGTTTTCTTCAAGAAGTGCCTAATCAACCGGGCTGTGGTAGGTATGTGGGCCCACATACCCACCACAGTATGGTGGTGGGTGGGCCCACATACCCACCACAGTATGTTGCTTGGAGCGGCCTGTGGGCCGCTCCAAGCAACAGCCTGGTGGACCAAACACTCAAAAGTCAAGCCTGGCCTCGGGCCGGGCTTGGGGAGTAGAACTACTCCCAGAACCCCATCAACCAGGTATATAAGATATGATATATATAATGTATGTATATAGAAACCTTCCTACCCCCTTGCAAAATTTTCTAATCTTTCCACTTTCTCTTCGTCCCAGTAATTTTAGCGTCGAAGGGGTCTTAGCGAAATTGGAAATAGTATTATTTGCCATTTCATGCAAAGGTTTAGTGGGCATGTTACTATACCGCAAGTCGCCTATGACCATCCCCTAAGAAAGACCAGTCGCCCTGCAACGTCTGGTGAGGCTGGTGAGTCAAGAGACAACACCGAGCCGGACTGTCTTGCCCAAAAGCTCCCGACCCCTAACCTCAAACACAGGAAAATATACAATGTATCGTCGACTGCTCTTCCCGGAGCGTTGCCATGCATTTACCAGGACTTAAGCTCCGGTTAGGGCATGACGACACAGCTGGTCATGTCGCCATTTATGTCCATTTAATTAGGGCCGGCAAGGAGGACATGACCAGGAGGTTGTCAAGGCTCCCGACCGCGGCACCACGACAACTCTTGCACCTGAGGATAACAGTTACATGGACACTGTGGGTATTTCCATTGTCAGGGGTGTGTGTGCTGGGGCCTTGAGTCCCACACCCGCTGCTACAGTCACTCCTCTACCCTCCCTCCCTCCTTACCACCCTCCCTCCCTCCTTACCTCTCTCCTTACCTCCCTCCTTACCTCCCTCCTTACCTCCCTCCCTCCCTCACCTTCCTTTCCTCCCTCCCTCCCTCCCCTCCTTCACCCCTCCCCTCCTTCACCCCTCCCTCCTTCCCTATTTACCTTCGTCACTGCAGAGCACACACAACTTTGATAAGATATATAATTTAAGCAATAAATTTTTATTCGGCAAAGCAAAATTATGCCATCATGCTCAAGTGGAACCTGCACATTCCAGCGGCAGAGTCAGCTGAGAGTGCTTGGTGAAGTGTTACATCACCGTAGTGGTGGTGTGGGGCAGCGCTGGCCTCTTACTCTTACCCTCAAGTGAAGTTTAGCACTTTGAGTGTGCTGGACGGTAAAGCGACGGTCTCGCTTCATGCATGTCAGCGTTTAATCCCCGACCGTCCAAGTGGTTGGGCACCATTCCTTCCCTCCCTGACCCATCCCAAATCCTTATCCTGACCCCTTCCAAGGGCAATATGGTCGTAATGGCTTGACGCTTTCTCCTGATAATTATCCTTGATGTTGTGGATATAGTTGGCTTCCACAACAATCAATGTAGCCCACTTGTTGACCACCCATATCAGATAAGAGTATTTCCTTGTATTTCAACTCATTTGGGTTTCCAGCTTCCATCTATGTCCTCTCTTCATACTTTCTCTCACTTTAAAAGAGGCTGCCCTTGCCCCATTGTCAATTCTCCTCAATATAATAATTATTTTATTATACTGTATGTAGTTTGTATGTTGCGTTTGTCCCCTCCGTTTTCTTCTCTCCAGATTTGGTCTTTCTCTTAAACCTTACTTCATAGCTTAGTCCTCTTAGCTCTGACACTAATCTTGTAGTAAGACTTTGTACTTTATCAATTTTGGCTTTATGCACCACTAAGAGTGCATCTAGGCCGGTGCCGCAAATTCAGATATTGGTCAAAGGCGACATAGGTTACCTTGAAAGGGCCCTGGTTTAGGGTTCTAAACATTAGAACAATGTTTGCCTGCATCCTATATTCTGCCGCTGTAACCCTGCTTCTGTATGCCTCTGGAAATAGTGTTGGAATTATATAGTCTCCAAATCCTTATCTCTTCCCAACTCCTATACTGTAGTTTCCTTTTCCTTGTGATGTAAATATCTTCTGGTTTCCATTCTCCCTTTCCCATTTTCATTATTTTACACTTGTTAGGAATTCTAGTAACCATTTCTTTGCCCAATCTGCAGTTTATCAAGACCATTCTGTAACATTCTGCAATCTTTCGTTTTTATGTCCCTCTTTCTTTGGTTTGTCTGCAAACTCTTCTGGGTAAGGATAGTTTGCAGAAATAAATTTACCCTTTACATAAACTTGGAACATTAGGGTCCTAGGAACAACCCTTTTGGAACAAAAATAGTTCAAATTACATATGCTTCCTTGGCTATGCCAAATTTCATAATTAAATTCCGATATTGATACTGTATATTATTTCCTGAAATGTGGATTAGTTTACCCAATATTTTTGAGGTGTTTGAATACAAACACTTTGGCTTTATATTTATATATCTAATATTGCTTTGTGACAATTGCTTATTTCTGTATTGTTTCTACACCACTTTTGTTTGTAATATCTTGAGAGGGGGGGTTTTATGAACCATGCCTTACTCCACCTCACCAATTAACAACAAAGTTACCTGCTGATTCCAGGGTAATTACCCAGTCAGCTGCTTGCTGGGGAGGAGAGGTGGTGTTAGTGTTTGGAAAGGGGGCCCCCTTCCATTATAACATTAGGCAGTGATGACTTCTCTGGCAAAAGATTTATGCATTTTGAAGGGAAACCAGAATTCCCTTCCCTACCTTTTTGAAGGGAAACAACGACGACTTCTCTTGGGTACCCTCTCTCCTACGTTTTGCCTGCATACCACTAGGACCTGGTTGTGGCTCACTGCTTGTTTTTCTTATTAAGAATCTTTCCATAGAGACTTATTTTTCCCTACATTTTAACACTTGTCTGTAGTGAGGCATCAGTGTCATTAAAAAGGTTAAGGTAACGACCTACTGCAGCTTGATTTGGGCGAGTTGTTTCAACAAAACTTTCCATTTCTTCTCATACTGCACACCACTTGCTGAGGAACCCATGGCATGGTATATATAATAATTATTTGTATGTTTAGAAAACAAAAAAGCTGAAAAACTTAAATTCTTTACAAAGAATTCAAGTGCGATCATCACTAAGCGGGAGCCACTGGTAAACTGAAGTGCAGTCGCCTGTGCCACCAGGAATTACGCGCTTGGTCGACCCATACGTGTATCAACGAGCTCGCAAATCGAGGCAAAGCTCATAAACCGATTTCAATTTTACAAAGAAATAGAGCTTGCAACCCTAAAAATTAGTAAAGAGATCCTGGTTGTGGCTCAATGCTTGATTTTCTCACTTCTCACAAGGAAACGTTCCATTGAAGATTGTTTTTCCCTTCTTTGCAACACTTGTCTGTAGTGAGGCATCACATTGTCATTAAAAAGATAAATGCAACGGCCTACTACAGCTTTATCTACGTGATTCTTTTCAGCAAAACTTTGCAGTCCTTCCCATACTGCACACATTTTCTTAATTAATGAGGAAGGGACTTTCTCTACTGCCTCCTCCTTCCTTCCCCTGAATATTTGTTGTACTGCCTAGGTAGTTCAACAACATGAGTACCATTTTCATGCTTACAAATCGTCTCTCGTTTTTCCTCTATGGTCATTCTCACATGTGACTTCTTGCCTTGAACCTTACCACTGGCTTTCTTGGGACCCATGGCGAGATATACACTGTAATAACAACTTTTATACTCAAATGGCCAAAAAATCCAACAAAAAACTGTAAATTCTTGTGAAGAATTCAGGCAGGATAGTCACTGGATGTGATGCACTGGTAAACTGAGGCGCGATCGCCGTGCCACCACATGCTAGGTCGGCCATACGTGTATCAACAAACTCGTATCCCGATGCAAAGCTCGTAACCAGATTAAAATTTTCCAAACAAATCGGCTCGTAACCCAAAAAGTTTGTAAACAGGGACGTTCGTAACCCGAGGTACCACTATATAATTATATATTCAGTACTGTACTTAACTTTTAACTCGTAATACTACTGTACATGTAAATAATTCATATTTATACTGTAGTTAAATATTCTATTAATATTTTGCTTTCTAATTCACCCTAACTGCTCTAACTGTACTGTGGTCACCAGTTTTAGTTATTAAATAATTTAATTGAAATTCCACCCCTTTGCCCTGTTTGACATTTGATCAATTGTGACTCCTAGTATCAGTTTGTTTTTTGGCATAATTTTGTGCTTGGGGTTGACTCTCCCACTAAAACATTGTCATGACACATTTTCATAAAAAATACTCCATCCATTGTTGTTGTTTGCTTTATAGAGAATTTCATACATGTATGTACAGTATAAGAGTACTGTATAGTATTTTGTATTCACTTATGAAACATGTACAAACCAATTTTTAGTCTTTTGTACTTAGATGCTATTTATTAATAATTTATTTGTTGTTTTAAATAATACTGTATCAAGATGGCTACAAAATTTAACCATCATTCTTTTTACAGACCTCAAGAGGCCCAACCTTGCCAGATCCCGAAGATAAACCTCCAACCTATGACCAGATTGTAAAACTCGATGGACTTCCTCCAGACTATTATTCCATCCTGACTGAGAAACCTCCTAGGTAAGAGGTTTATATGATGTAAAGTTTGCTTGTCTTGTGCATGGAGTATGGATGTGACAACTCGACTGCCCACCATAGGGAATTTTAACAAGACAGTTGATTGGATGAATCTAATATCACATTTGGAAGGAGAAAAATTTCTTGACGTAGTTTTTCTTGATAATTTAACTCCCCGCATTTTGCTAGTCAGATATATTTCCATTTAAGATGGCCCTATACTTTCATTGTAATGCCAACGTGGCACAGTCATAGCAATGTCTGTGGCTCATTTAAATGTGATTTCTAGAGATGTGGTTGTGTCTACCTCAGCATTTAATGTTGAAGAATTTTTGAAGTAGTGGTGATCACTATGAGAGGTCCCTCATAAGGTGGATACAGTGGTCGGTGGATAGCATTAACTCGTACAAAAATGTGCTTGGCAAAGTGATCAACCATGGGACATGTATATTGTGTTGATTGTCACAACAATCATTGGTTTACAGTGGTTGTCACAACAATCATTGGTTTACAGTGGTTGTCACAACAATCATTGGTTTACAGTGGATGGGTCCAACAAAGCATGGAGGGTTTTGGGGCAAGGAGTTTCCTGGGGAGCTAGAGGTAACTATAGGTGAGGTCCACTTCAGAGAAATCGCCGTCTTCCTCTGTCGAGGAACAAATATTGTAGTGGGCCAGTGGAAAGCTCAGTCAGGTGTGGCAACATGACTGCATCCAGAGCATGGCTTTAAGATTCTAGTTAAAACATTATACCATTCTGTTGAACTCTGGGTGACACCACCTGGATTGGTAGGCCATGGTGTGGTAATGCACAGCACCAACGAACTGCATGATATCTTTCCACACATAGAAATTGCTTGAACTGATGAGCCTGGTCAGTGATAACAGAGTGCACACTAAATTTGGAAATACAACCATGAAAGAAGGTGGGATCAACAGACCCTGCAGTCTTGTCCAACTTAGGTACAGCTTTTGGCCGTCTGAGGAACCAGTCGATGCAAGTTATGACGTAGAAGTGGCTATGGGATGAAAGTTAGTTGGGGTGCTCTGATGTCAGTGTGTGCTACCTGCCAAAGGAAGTTTTACAGTGGGGGTCTTTTGTATTGCAGTGAACCTTGGATTGTTGACACTGGAGGCAGGAACACACCCAATGGATGAACATAAACATTGAATATGCACCACACCACCTACTCTAGAATATGTTAGGTGTGCAAGGGAGTGGAAGGCCAGGAGGTTAATTTTTTGGTAGTAGGCTGGGATGCAGGATGTTGTTGTGGAAGGATCTTCTGTGGTTCCTCTGCTGCCTACCACCCTAAATCCAGTGGTATAGTGGAGCATTTACACTGGCTGCCTAAATTCATGCCATAATATCTAGCTTGATAACCTTTCTCTGGTTCTCCTTGCTGTTTATTTTGATAAAAAAACTAGCAGACCTCACGACTTTTCCCTGGAACCTATTGCTGCATGATGGGTCCACCCACCTTCATGGGAAACCATGACTTCTATGACAAAGATTTATCCAGTACCACCATACCGCCCACCACACACCAAACATGTGTGTCCAGTGTTCTCAACTTTGCCACACATGTCTTTGTCTAAGTTGATGTATTTGATCCATGGTTGGTGTGGGGCAGAGAGGAGAGAGTTGCCGAGAGATGTGGTTGCATAATTATATTGACAAGCAGGTTGCTACACTCCCGAAACTTTCTAAGTATAAATACGATACTTTATGAAGTGCAGCACACTTAGGATCAACCATAATTAATAATATACTGTACTATAATTTTAAAATGTTGCAAAATGCCTGAAAAATTGCAAGGGGGTCAGACTGAATTTGTGAAGGCTGTTTGATCTGGTTCTACAAAAAACAAAAAATGTTAATCCATGTTCAATCTTTCATATTGCTGAAGAGTGCTGCATCTTTTTGAAAATAAGGATAACAACAAAAAAATTAGAATTGCAAAATCCTGTTATTATAGCAACATTTAAAGTTTGGTATGCCTGTATTACCCACAGGTGGGAATTTCTGTTTCCTATAGATATATATTTTACCTGGTTGTTTAAATGTTGATAATACAATATTAAAGTATGTACAATACCTATGAAATGTACAGTACTCTTTTTCAAAGAATATTATAACAATGGAATGATATTGTGAAGCAGTCAAAGCAAGAATGATTTTCAGCATTAAGATATGCCTAGATAAACTCCACATACAAGAGAGGGGAAACTTTACACAAGCCACTGGCTTTCATTTTCGTTTTTATTAGATACAGTTAGTGGAGTTTAGGTATATTATACAAAGTATAGAGTACATACAGTGAATATGCATTATGTCAGATCAAATTTACATGGCTCATTTCTTTCCGCAGATATGAAGAGTTAAGTCCAACATTGGGATGGGGTGCATGCGCATTACCTGCAAAGTTTTACACAACTGAACATCCTTGCGTTCACACATCAACAGTTGGCTCGACTGGGTCCATTGAGGTTGTTCTTCACGGAGAGTCTACGTCCTCATTTCTTCACGAGTCTCCCTCGTGGTCATCTCAATCTGGTCTTTCACCTGCTAATAATGGTGTCCAAAGTCCAAGTTTTGCTAGTGACAACCCAAGTTTTCAACTTGTTTTAGAGGATATTGATGCAAAGGAAAGCTTGTCATTAGCAATGTCCCAGGAAAATGATTCAACTCAAGAAGAGAGAATAGAAATGGAAAAAGATGATGATAGCAAAGTTCCTACAGATCATAGTAGTGTTTAAGCTTTTTACCACAGTTTTAGTAATATTTTGCCCACATTTGAAACTGCTGGCTATGAAGCTGTCCTTTTGGACAATAAAGACATCATATCCATACTGAATTTTGTTCAGTATGAAACATGGGGGAGGGGGGGTTCTCTTGTTATTTGTTTGACTATTCTTGATATACAATACTCTGATTCAGCCCAGAGTGGAAATCTAGAATGGTGCTTCTAATACGCTTACATGCCTGTAAAGTTAATCTTACATATGGTGCGTTTTATTGTCATGTTGACAAGTGATGCTGATACGTCCAGAACTGTTACTTATGTTAAATGTCGGTAAGTTCAGTCAGTTTGTTACTTATGTTAAAAATATGTGATCATATTTTTCACTTTTCTGATGACTAAGGGTTTGAGAAATGCTGACAGTGGCATTATTTGTTCGGTAAGGGTAGACTGGCATCGTACAATAATGTGTAGATTATTTATGAAGAATGGACAATGCCAATGGTGTGTGGAGAGAGGTGGAGTGCCTGCAGGTGCCAAGGCTGCTAAACCTACTTACTCAGGTACTGCAGATTCTTTCACAAGATGTTGTTCAGATACATTTTGTATTATGTAATATGCTTTGACTTGAATTCCCCAGTTGTAGAGGTACTTATACAGAAGAAAATACATTTTTCTGACTTCTTACTGCAGCATGACGAGTATAATATTTATACTCGTGATGAATATATGTACACACAATTTGTGTGGTATTTCTTGTACTGTATTCTTTCTGAAAGTAATCTAAATTTGTTAAAAATTAAGTTACTGGTTCCCAGCAAGAGGGAATTGCCTTCACTTTTAAGGTAGAATTTGTATCACATATATAGTACATTTAGTACTATGAATGCACAAGAGCATCTTTTGCTTTTTTTTTCATCTCTAGAAGCTAAAGTAAATTGATCTTCAATTTTTAGGCAAAAAGTTAGGATTTAAGGCACTCATTTCCTAGCTCAAGCTGCTGTACCTAGTGACAGCACGTCACAGATTCTGCAGTATGGTGCTGTACCTAGTGACAGCACAACTCATATTCTGCAGTACAGTGCTGTACCTAGTGACAGCACAACTCATATTCTGCAGTACGGTGCTGTACCTAGTGACAGCACAACTCATATTCTGCAGTACGGTGCTGTACCTAGTGACAGCACAGCTCATATTCTGCAGTACGGTGCTGTACCTAGTGACAGCACGGCTCATATTCTGCAGTACGGTGCTGTACCTAGTGACAGCACAGCTCATATTCTGCAGTACGGTGCTGTACCTAGTGACAGCACGGCTCATATTCTGAAGTGCGATGCTGTACCTAGTGACAGCACGGCTCATATTCTGAAGTGCGATGCTGTACCTAGTGACAGCACAGCTCGTATTCTGCAGTAAATTATGCTGGTCAACACCCCTAACCAGTGTAATCATAATCCACAGAGAGGCTCTAACATTCTCTTAAAAAATGATTTAATCCAAACCCCTGAGCTATTGTAGTATTTTATAGCTGTAAGTAGCCATCGCTAGACTTATATCTGCATTATCTATTTATCTTGCCCTGTGTTTTTCTCAACACAACCAAACCAAAGATTCCATAACATGTCTTCAGTTGGATTTATTCTTTAAGGTTAACTAGAATGTACGGAATGTCGTAAGATGTTGATTGTGCACGTTAATTGATTTTTGATTGATTGCTAGTCTTAAGGGCTAGCAAATTCAAAATTTAGTAAGAGGAAGCTAAATCTTATGATTTCAGTGTTGGATGCAATAAGTGAATTCTGTATAACATGAAACCCCTTCAATGAGCATGTGTATGTGTGGTCCTACCATTTCTTGTGTACTTACATGTGATATGGCATATTTTTATAGGTCCTTTATACATTAAAAATACATAAATTAAAATTTATATTCCTAACCTTAAAAATCCATTCTAATGTTAAAACTATAATAGCATTAATGGTTTGAGGATATATCCTATTTGAACATTGGTTAATTTTTTTTCTATTTAATTCTTTATAATCTTATAGCTTGGTTGCCATTATTGGGAACAGGAAACCTGTATGGTTTACCAAACTTCTCTTTGGCCAGCTTCTATAGTATGACTGCCGAGTTCCGTGTCCACAAGAAATTGCACCACTGATGTAGCAAAGTATGAGCCTCTGAGGGGAAAGCTGTTCAAGGTTTAAGGCCTTGGACATTGATGACTGTTCTCTCCTGGTTTACTAGGAGTGGAGGAGGCTCACACAGGCTGAGCAGTGAGTACTGGCCTATCCCAGGATGCAACCCACAGCAATTGTTCAATGCCTTGCCACCTGTTTACTGTTAGATGAACAAAGGTGCATTAGGTGAAATGATGTATCCAACCATTTCTGTCCCGCCCAGAGATCAAAATTCGGTATCCTCAATTGTCAGTCGAGGACATTGGACCCAAGCCAGAATATATCCCATAGGGTGAGTATAAAGTGGTAAAGGTTTGATGGCTTGTGGATGTAAACATAGTGAGTGCTTTGTGTTTTCTGACCTGTCTGTACTCACCTAGTTGAGTTCTGGCTCTTTGGTCTTGCCTCTCAACTGTCAAATCAACTGACGTACAGGTTCCCGAGCCTATTGAGCTTATGTGTACACTTGAAACAGAACCAGTCTCCATGGTGCAGTGGTAAGACACTCGCCTGGTGTTCCGCGAGCGCTTTGTCATGGGTTCGTATCCTGGCCGGGGAGGATTTACTGGGCACAAATCCTTAGCTGTAGCCTCTGTTTAACGCAACAGTAAAATGTGTACTTGGTTGTAATAACGATTCTTTGCGGCGGGAATCGTATTCCAGGGACCTGCCCGAAACGCTACGCATACTAGTGGCTGTACAAGAATGTAACAACTCTTGTATATATCTTTAAAAAAAAAAAAAAAAAAAAAAAAAAAAAAAAAATGAAAAATACTTCTGTACTGTTGTTATTGTGGCCGAGTTACACACACACCTATGTAATAACAATAAAAATAATAATTTTTAATTTGAAAATATGAGGAAAAGCATGATAGTGGTTTATTAATTATTAGTCTATCGAAGCCACTAATATACAGTTTAGGGCATAACTTAAAATAATTTGGTTAAATTATTTATGGGTTGGACAGGGGTAAATGTTTAATTTTAAACAAGAGGTAAGCTAATATATATATAAATTGTTTAAGAAGATTAGCAAATAATATACAGATTTTATGATAATATAGAAAGACATGAATGAGCGAAGTGCAGGACAAGTGTCTTACCACTGCACCACGAGGACATTACTTAGTTTTCTCTTAAACCGATTGAGAGAGGGGGCAGTCATTGAAGTGGTTGGGAAGGTCATTCCACATTCTGGGTCCCTTAATTTGAAGAGCATTTCTAGTTTGGTTAAGTCACACTCTTGGAATATCAAATAGGCACCACTGGTGTGGTGCCCATGGGTTCTGTTACAACCTTCTAGAAAGCATTTAAGGTCAGGATTGGTAATACAGTTCAGAGTTTTAAATATATAGGGTATGCTAGAGAGGATGTGCAGTGACTTAATATCTTACATATTCAAAGGTTTAAGTAATGATGTCGAGTGTTGTCTGGGGCCAGAGTTTAATATTGTTCTAATAGCAGCTTTGTGTTGAGTAATTACATGACGTAGATGGTTTTGGGTAGTAGAACCCCAAGCACAAATACCATAATTAAGATAATAATAGATGAGAGAATAATAAAGCATTACCAAGGCATGACATTTCATTTTAGAAAGGATGCCAACTGTTTTAGAAACTTTTTAAATATACTGTATATTGAATGTGGCCCTGAAAATTTAATTTGATATCAATGAAAACACCAAGAAATTTATCATCTGTCTTGTTTGAACCTGTCATATTCACTAATTTGAATATTGTTAATTCTTAAATTAATTTTATCTGATGATTTATTACCAAACAAAATATAGAAGGTTTTATCAATGCTGGGATTATAAACCCATGGAACTGCCTACCCGGCGTAGCCATAAATGCCAAAACTCCTAACTTTTAAAGTACCGCTGGAAAAAGATTTCAAAGACAAATGGGAGCATATTTGACAATCCGCCGGCTTCCTGTCCTCTCCAAGGCCATTAGTGTTAGTAGTTCTCGGGTTAACTCAGGGAGTGCATCCACCAGGAGAAAACTGATTCCTTAAAAAAGTATATAATTGTTTGGTATAACGTAAAAAGAAAGAATTCCAAGTACATTCCTTAATTGGAAAAGATAAGCAAAAATATAGCTGATAAATGCAGAAAACCAGTTATAAGCAAAAAATAAGAAGTAGGGAAAAAAAGATATGGAACCAGAAAACACATTGGAACGCTTGTTGAACGTGGGTGTCATTTCGTCAACACCTGGAGAGTGTCTAGACACCAGCATAATAAAACCTTGCCACAAACTGCACCTATCATAAAGAAGAAGCACCACCATTGACCGCCAACTGCTTACATCGTCTAACTCTAAGAAACAACTCTAGCCTTGCCCAACCGTCAACATTGACGCTGGACCATGACACGTCTCCATCATCACTCTGCAGTCATCCCGAGGAGAAAACCTTCACACAAACTACATTTATCATAAAGAAGATGAAGACTCACCAGTGTCCAGAGTGTGGGAAGGTATTCACTAGTCTTAGACATGTGAAGACTCACATGTTTGTGCATTCCGGTGACAAACCTTATGAGTGTCCAGAGTGTGGGAAGAGATTCAGTCATGTTGTAAGTATGAAGCGTCACATGTTAGTGCATTCGGGTAACAAATCTCACGAGTGTCCAGAGTGTGAGAAGGTATTCACTCAACTTGGACATTTGAAGATTCACATGTTAGTGCATTCAGGTGAGAAACCTCATGAGTGTACAGAGTGTGGGAAGAAATTCAGACAGCGTGGAATTATGAAGACCCATATGTTAGTGCATTCGGGTGACAAACCTTATGAGTGTCCAGAGTGTGGGAAGAGATTCAGTCAGCGTGGCAGTATGAATATTCACAGGATGATTCACGCGAATCAAAATCCTTTTGAATGTGATGAGTGTGGCAAAAAATTTAGAGAACGTGGATCTATAATACGTCACTTATCAGTGCATTCGCGTGATAAAGCTCATCAGTGTCCAGAGTGTGGGAAGAGATTCAGTCAGCTTGGAGGTATGAAAACTCACAGGATGATGCATACGGATCAAAAACCTTTTGAATGTGCTGAGTGTGGCAAAAAAATGAGACACCGTGGGAGTTTAATTAGTCACATGTTAGTGCATTCCGATGACAAAGCTCACGAGTGTCCAGAGTGTGGAAAGAGATTTAGGCAGCGTGGAACTATGAAGGCTCACAGGATGACGCATACAGACCAAAAGCCTTTTGAATGTGCTGAGTGTGGCAAAAATATTAGACACCGTGGAAATTTAATACGTCACGTGTTAATGCATTTGCGTGACAAAGCTCATGAGTGTCCAGCATGAGGGAAGAGATTCAGTCAGGAACAGTGCAACCATGCTGGAACAGACGAACACACAAATATTGTTGAAGACATCTTGATAACTTATTAAACCAAAACTATTTATATGTCAGAAGAAAGACAGATAGATACATATTTTTTATAGTGGCGTTCAATAGCTTGTTGGTCATGGAGTGTAGGCGCCCACGTACTGGCAGATATATCTGCTTGATGGGGTTCTGCAGGTATATCTGCCAGTGCGTGGGATATATTGTATAATTAACAAATATACGCCAATAAAGCCAAAAATATTATATGTCTTCAGAAAGACCGAGATATTATCGTTATTGAGAGTGTACCAAAGGAAATATATCTTGTTGGAGAACAAAGATATATCATATCAAATCAAATCAAAATCAAATATATCAATTTTAAATTAAAGTTCAATGGCAACTCTCGCCCTTTCTATTGGAGATGCTGTCCATAGGCTCCTCTCCCTATCAATGGGAACTACAATCTTTTGAAAATCAATGTTAATTTTATCTAGATACTGTAATAAACGAAAGTTTTTTTATGTCATCTGAAAGGCAGCAATATAAGCAACATTTTAAACCCTTTGTCATAAATATAACAAGTGAAAGCAAAGATATATGCATTTTTATAGTTGATGGCTTCACTCAGGAAGTGAAGCCTGCACCACACCCAATAAATTGTGTAATTCGTTTGCATGTATGCTAATTAACCTTAAAAATCTATGTCAGAAGAAAGACATGTAGATGTTAATGTAATTATATTTCAAGAAATACTGTATACTGTATATCTTAAGTGAAAGCCAAGATATGGTTAAATAAAACCACATCACTGGTGTCCAGACACATGAAAACTATCTAGACATCAGTGTCCAGCCAGGTGGGGATCACAAGCTGCACATTACTGATACATTTTATAATTCACAGAGATGCATTGATGAACATCAATGTTTTATATTCTATTAAAAATACAGATATAAACTTTGTTTTTAAATGTTGAATGTAACAATATTTAAAGTATAAGAACCAAGATATATTTAGAATGTTATCGATGATTTAATAAATCGTTAGTCAGGCAGAGTGCCAAGAGTGGTGGAAGGTTGCTAATGTGGTACCAATTTTCAAGAAAGGAGATAGATCACTTGCGTCAAACTATCGGCCAATTAACTTAACGTCTATTGTGGGAAAGTTGCTTGAATCGATAATTGCAAATCCCCCTCTGTCGTCAATATAAAGAGAGGCTTAGAGCTCTCGAGGTTGTTACAGGTTATCACTAAGGCTACGGTGCCAATATTAATGTCAAAATGTAAATGTTTTCAAAATGATGTACCTTGCATACATCAGATCTTTAATGGATTATGCTGCGCCTCTGCTTGCTTTGATGTTTGAAAGCAAGCTTGGAGGGCATGAAAAATTGCAGAACGAAGCCTTGAGGATAATCCTTTGGTGCCCTTGTACCACAAAGATACATAACATGAGAGAGGAACTTTATATTCCGAACGTCGTTAATCGTGTTACTGAAAACTGTCAAAATGGTATAAAAATGCTTAGGCTAGGTCATCCTAACCCTTGCACAGTAGCTCTCCAGAATTTCTTTATTGCAGGTAACATTGTTCCAAATTTATTGTTATTTATTTATTTATTTATCTATATACAAGAAGGTACATTGGGTTTATGAGAGTACATAGCATAGATGTTTTAACATTCTTGTAAAGCCACTAACACGCATCACATAGTTTACATTTGGAATGTTCACCATTGGGAGATTCATTACCGGCAGCCACCTGCCATAGATATCAATATCCCAGCCTAATTCTGGCAATTATAATATCACACTGTCTAGTGGATGTTTTATGCTGCCCGTTCATATAATTATAGGTTCTAAACATGTCATCGCTCTGTATACTCGTGTTTTCTGGCGTTGTGTGTCAGTAACTGCTCTTCAGTCATCCCTAAGTAGCTGAAATATTGTGGCTTTTACAGCAGAAATTGGAATGCCCATATCCAACTCAGTTTCAGGCTTATCACATGGAGTTTTAGCTGCCTTGTCTGTGTCGTCATGCTGGACAACACCAATGCGAGATGGTATCCATACAAATGAGACTGAAACTCTTGCATCTTTGCATTAATTAATAATGTTGTTTATAATGGATGTTACAACATTCTTAGTATCTATTTTGCATGTTGGGTTTTTAAAGGCCTGAAGAGCTGACTTTGAATCACAGAAAATTACTCCTCCACTGTTCTTCAGTACGTTATTGGCAAGTTGTAGTGCAGCTAATTCTGCATGTGTGGAGCGCAGTCAGTTATTCAGTCTCGCACTGATGGGTCTGTGTGCATATGTTGTCTTGGTATATTCTACAGGTTGCTGCAGTGTGACCTGTTGACATTTGAACAGACCCATCAGCGTAAGCATAGTTTTCGTGAGGCCGTAAATTATTTATTAAAGAATCAATGGTTTCAAGCGTTGTTGCTTTCGGGAGTACTAGATTTTCCTTGCTCTTTTTGCTGATGGGCGGGTTAGACACTTGTGTTTCAGGGTATAGATATAATGGGATATCATTGGTAAGTACGTTGCATACAATAGGAATATTTAGTTTAATGAGATTGGTAACACTTCTACTCAACCAGCTTGCATATAGGTTGCCCGCTAACACGTTGACAACACACTCCCACCTACAAACAGCACTAGTCAGTTTTTTCTAAGTAGTAAGGGTGATGTTGGATCTCTCATCACCCTTACACAGAAGGTAGTACTGAGCTACTCAATTCTTTCACGTATGGGTGGGAGTTTCAGCTCCTCCTTCATTTGGATAATTCTTGTGCATCTGGTAGCTCTAGGAATTATCCTCATGGGTTCATTTTGAATTTTCTCTATAGCTTTCAGCCTATTGCTAGAAAGACTAATAAGATGCAGGGCATGGTAGTGGACTAGTGCCCTGATGAACATCATGTAGAACATTTTAGCATATTTGACATTATTACCAATGTGCTTTAATACCAATACCAATAAGTCAGAAAGCGTTTTGAAAGGACTTATCCTTTCTTTAAGCTTAAACTGTAGTTCACTTACAATGTCACTATTAATATGCACACCGAGGTATTTGTATTGCATGCAGTTTTCAATGCGCTGATCATTGACTTTAAAAACAGGATTATTGATTTTTTTTGAGGGGGGGGGGCATAAGGTACTGGTTTTACCTGTGGAGACGATAAGCTCACATTCAATACATTTATTTGCAAGTGTATCAAGGAATGTCTACAGCCAGTTGTCACTGTTTGCAAGGACGCAAATATCGCCTGCATAGCAGGTGACAGCCTCAATGTTATTCATCTCATAGTTTCAGTGTTATACATTTGTTTCAAACTGATGGGGGTATAATGTAAAGAGACCTGCACATCTTCCCAAGGGGGAAAATAGTAAATAGTTTTATCAGGACTAAGACACATTCAGTTTCATAAGGTTATTCTCACAACAACCGAGCCACACACTGTAAGGAGCTTTTTGCGGCGGATTGAGGGAACTGTCAGAATTGTTTAGAATGGATCTCAATTTAATTTTAATAGAGCTGGGGGGGGGCCATTATTTTTCAAAGTTTGCACAAAACATAGTACTAAGTAGAACTATTCTCTCCTAAATAGAAGGTAGCGGGTAGAAATAGCCTAAGCTACTCTATCCCTTTGAGATTGTTTTTCTTGTCTCAATAAACATTCTTGAATTTGAATAGAAGATCATTTTAGTTCCTTTCTCATGTTAACAATTCTGACAGTTCTAGGACAACGCAGGACGATGTGCTGTTAATAATAATAATTGACTTGTGTAGGTATGTCGGCTATTAGTCTATTTCCATTTGTTAACTACTCTGACACTGAAAAAAATCTTTCTAATGTCTCTTTGACTCATCTGGGTACTAAGTTTCCACCCCAACCCGTTCTCGCACTTGCTTACAGTCAATATTGACTTATTTAATAAGTGCATATGTGACATACTAATTGATTATGAATATTTTAGTTTACCTTGAAAAGCCCCTGTGTCCCCTTGTTCGTGTTCCACCCATGCTAAAGAGTTTATCTATGTCCACCCTGTCAATTTCTGAGAATTTTGTAGGTGGTGATCATGTCTCTCCTTACTCTTCTGTCTTCCAAGGACATGAGGTTTAGCTCCCGTAGCCTTTCCTCGTAGCTCATGCCTCTCAGTTCTGGAACTAGTCTGGTGGCATGCCTCTGAATCTTCTTTAACTTCGTCTTGTGTGCGCGTGTGTGTGTGTAATTACTATTTGTGTCTGCAGAACGGAGCTATTAGCTCTTGGGCCCCGCCTTTCTAACTAATGTATGTTTTCTCTATTATGTTTACTACATATTTTTCTCTCTAACACACGCTCACACACTCCCAGGAAGCAGCATCCCGTAGCAGCATCCCGTAGCAGCTGTCTAACTCCCAGGCACCTATTTACTTCTAGGTGAACAGGGCCACCAGGTGAAAGGAACTGCCCATTTTTTCAGCCTCCGCCGGGGATCGAACCCGGAACCTTAGGACTGCTACCCCCCGAGCGCTGTCCACTCAGCCGCAAGAGCCCCTCATGGCTGAGGTGTTCATGTGTATGTATATGCACACACATACACACATGTATATGTATGTATGTGTATAGGCGCCGACATTTCTATCAACTGTCGCGCCTGTATAGGTGAGTGTATATGCAGTGACTGTATAGTTGAGGTGTACCACGTAGAGAGACGCCCACGTGGAAAGCTCTGACAGGACTGTCACGTTACAATCAGTCTCTCTGAAGTTATCGATTAATGGTCCATGATGAGGGGGGTCCTGTAGCACAGTGGTCTACGTTCTCGGCTCACACACACACACCCAGGGACTCGCGTTCAATCCCCGGCCAGGACAGAAGTGTTTGGGCAAATTTCCTTTCATCTGGAAGCAATAAACTTGACTACCCTAGGCAGAGCTGGCCCCTATAATGTTTTGTACAGTGGAAACAGCAGCCATCCAGATGAGTTACAAAAGGCTTACCTTGTAGTAGTGCATACCTTAGCCTAGTAGCCTAGTGTAATTACACTTATCCTAGTGTAATGTGAACTACATTATATGTTGCATTTATGGTGTCTAACGCCTAAATAAGCAAATAAGCAATAGTTGAAAATTGATTCGATTTCAATAAAACGTTTTTGACTAGTTTGTGAAATTGGGTTCAACTGGTCCTAGTCTCAGCATCGTAGCATAAATAGGAAGGGAGACAAAAATATTGAATTATGTGTGTCAACAATTTTCCAACATGTTTATAAATTAACATCAAACACAGGTGTCAACTGAAATCATGTCTATGACTCTATCACAATAGCATATATTAAAGTATTTTAATAATTAATTTTATGCCAAAAAAATTTGGTTAAAAAATATTAGATTTTTGTTTTTCTCTAATTTTTTCTCATATTTTTTATTGGGCGATTTGCATGAAACTTATACAACTGACGGAACGTAAACTTATCTGTAAGAGTGCCAATTTTGGAGGAAATTGGTTGACGTCAATCTCAACCACAGGTGGCAGAACCTTTGACTATTTATTGTCAAGTAACATAAAATTGCTAGTCCTCTTTCATTTTTTATTCAATTTACATGAACTTACACATTATATGTAAAGTTTACGTCTCTACAATCTCTCTAAAAAAACTTTATTCCTAAGATCATTTATTGATTTTATAAATATTTGCAAACATGAAATATTGGCATAAATGTTTTGGAAACTTTGACTATTTGTATTAGTAAAACTAAACATATTTTGGATAATCCCCTTTGACAAATCCTTTATTATATGCTAATGTGATAGATGAGTGTCATAGAAATGATTTCATTTGAAACTTGTGGTTGTACTGAAATATTGAAAATGTGTATAATTCGTTGAATTTTTTTCTCCATTTCTATTTAGGGTGCGATACTGAAACTTGGAACAGTTACAGCCCTTTTTATATACAATACAACTAGTAAAAAAAAAGTTTGGTTGCCATTGAACAACTTTTAATAGCCGGCGTTATGCCCTCTTAATAAACGAAATATATATCGAGCATGTGAGAGGCGTGGGGCCCCCCGCCTCCCACAACCCGTTCTCGCAAATTCGTAAAGTCAATATTGACTTATTAAATAAGTGCATAGGTGACATACTAATCATAATAGATACCCTTAAAAAGCTTCATAGAAAACACCGACCTTACCTAACCTTGTTAGTATGTTAAGAAAAGCATCTTATTGCTTCGTAATTACAATTATTACTTAACCTATACCTATAATAAGTTAAGTAACAATTGTAATTACGAAGCTATAAGATGCTTATCTTAAGATACTAACAAGGTTAGGTAAGGTCGGTGTTGTCTATGAAGCTTTTTAAGGGTATCTATTATGTTTAGTATGTCACCTATGAACTTATTTAATAAGTCAATATTGACTTTACGAATTTGCGAGAACGGGTTGGCCTCCCAAGAGGAGGGGAGAGGCCCCACCCCTCTCACCCCATAGTGGAGGGGGGGTTACACCTCTGGTTGCGTTTGTAGGGACGCATGACCTCGAAGAAGAGGATATGTAGCATGCAGGGGGGCGTACGCTCGCATGTTGTCTTCTACCACATCCTGTATATTATATATATTCGTTTTTTATTTTATTTAAAACTTCATTGTACAAAAAAAAAGGTTACAACATTGGTTACATGCAAGGTATAAGGCTACTTGTCACAGGTGGTCGAGTTCCTCCAGCTCCTCAGATGGTGGGCAGGACAGTGTATCACCACACTAAGAGGTGATACACTGTATCACCTCTCTCTATCACCACACTGTTTCAATTATCTTAGAACCCAGCTCCTTCAAAAAGCTAGCAGCAATTTTGCCCCAGGCATCAAGTGTCTCCATCAATGGGAACGAAATTGTGATTCAGATCTCTGGATTTACGAGACTTGGCTGCTTCCCTGTGTGGCACCAGCAGTGCCACCCGGATGCGCAATGCTGAACATGTTGACCAAGGTTAAAACACACATGTAGTCCCACACTAACTGCCTGCCATTCTTCCAGGGGGGTTCACTGTGATCCCGTCTGGGCCACCAATAAGAGCAGCAGAGTTACAGGGCGTTAGGTAATGGGGCACTCTCTCTCTGCTGGGCATCCAGCTGTTGTGAGGCTCCTCTTGATGATGTCGTTAACTTCACTGTGCCTCGAGTGCCATCCCTTTGTGCTTTGGAAGAGCAGGCCATGTTGGCTGTACCTGTCGGCCACCACCTTGCCGCAAATACACCTATATTTGGTGTGGATTGGGGCAGCAAGGCAGAGGGCCACAGCAATTCGGAGGGCGTGTGGCGTGAGACGCGTGCCAGTTGCCGACATCTGGGTTGCTAACAGGAAGTCCCCTGCATGTGGGGCTGCTACTGTTGTGAGGATGAGCAATGTCGTGTTTTGTTGTCGTTGCACCCAGGTACTTACTGAGTGCCTAGGTGCTGCAATAATATTGCACCTACTACTACTTGGCACCTACTACAGAATGCACTACTTGGCCTAGTGTGCAAGGCCCAATTTGCCTAACAAATCGAGTTTTCCAGAAATTTATTTTCTAATTTGTTTTTTACGAAATGAAAAGGCTTTCCATTAAATTATATAAGATAATATATATATTCAGGTAAAGGTGCATACATTTAAAATGAGTAACAAACATAATGTCAGATTAATAGATAGAGCTTCAGACATACAATGCTTGAAGGCACTAACACGTACAGCATTTCGGGCAAGGTGTGGGGGAAATCCTAAGATTTACTAAACTATATATGATTTTCATTTGATTTTTTTAATTTGAAAAACACAATTTGATATTTAAAGCTTCACTATACAGAAAGGGTTACAACATTGGTTACATGCAGGGTACAAGGCTACTTGTTGTAGCCTTGTAGAGTGTAGCCTACACAGGTTGTAGAGTTCCTCCAGCTCCTCAGATGGTGGGCAGGAATCATGGTTGCAGTGATCATTTCCTCTCTGGAGCACCACACTAAAGCGCTAAAAGAGGAAACTGGCGGCTCTAGGGTCCTATAGTTGTTTCAATTAGCTTAGAACCCAGCTCCTTAAAAAAATAAACTAGCAGCACTTTTACTCCAGGGCGCCAAGTGTCTCTGAGGCAATGGGGAATGAGGCAAATATATACCTATATATATTTTACAGAAAACACACATATATAACAATTATCGTAAGAAGACCTCATCTAGCTCTTCGGATATATATTTATATTTTTGTTCCATAACGGCTAACAAGATTTTTTAGTCCTCGCCGGTAATGGAATGTTTTGCATAACTGACCAATGAGAACAATCTTCATTAGAATTAGCGATATTTTATTGGCCAAAATCTGTCGTAGGAGCAACAGGACTTCTGCGGCCAAGCAGTTTCCAATATTTATATTGCGGAAAGTAGTTTGTTTTATCATTAACTGAGAATGATCATAAGTAAACTACGGGGGTATTTTTTCCAATTTAAAGGACAAATTGTGCATATATTATGATTGGTAAACTGTTCCACATTCCCATTTCTTTAAAAAAAAAAATTGGGGAAAAAATTCTTGTCTGTGAGCTTGGCAACATTTCCAGCCTCGTACGAGATGACGTCACAAGTTATAGTGTGAAATGTCGTATGGCAAATTCTGGAATTGTTTAAATTTATGTAAGACTTAATGCACATTTGTATACAACAATAAGATCTTGAAAGCACTTTTTATGAATGTTCATATTTGAAAAGTCATAACAAAAGACGATGATAAGTGTTATTTATATAATAAAGAGAAAAAAATTGTTCAAAGTGAGGGTTGGTGGCAAGGAACGTGCGAGCGCGCGAGAGCGGCGGAGTGGCAGCTGAGGGCAGCGTGGAGGAGTGGCGACAGTCACGGCTGCGTCAGCGCCACGTGTAGGGGTATTGTGTCGCCGCTCTCTACCTCGCACCTGTCACTGGTCGTGACGCCTTACACTCTCCACATGTGAGTGTATCCCCCTGTGGGGTCTGGACCCCCGGGGGTCATAATGTGTTGGGGGGGGGGTGTGGACCCCCGGGGGTCATAATGTGTTGGGGGGGTGTGGACCCCCGGGGGTCATAATGTGTTGGGGGGGGGTGTGGACCCCCGGGGGTCATAATGTGTTGGGGGGGTGTGGACCCCCGGGGGTCATAATGTGCTGGGGGTGTGTGGACCCCCGGGGGTCATAATGTGCTGGGGGTGTGTGGACCCCCGGGGGTCATAACGTGCTGGGGGTGGTGTGGACCCCCGGGGGTCATAACGTGCTGGGGGTGGTGTGGACCCCCGGGGGTCATAACGTGCTGGGGGTGGTGTGGACCCCCGGGGGTCATAACGTGCTGGGGGTGGTGTGGACCCCCGGGGGTCATAACGTGCTGGGGGTGGTGTGGACCCCCGGGGGTCATAACGTGCTGGGGGTGGTGTGGACCCCCGGGGGTCAAAACGTGCTGAGGGGGGGTGGGGTGTGTGGACCCCCGGGGGTCAAAACGTGCTGGGGGGGGGGTGGACCCCCGGGGGGTCAAAACGTGCTGTGGACCCCCGGGGGTCAAAACGTGCTGTGGACCCCCGGGGGTCGAGACGTGCTGTGGACCCCCGGGGGGTCGAGACGTGCTGTGGACCCCCGGGGGGGTCGAGACGTGCTGTGGACCCCCGGGGGGGTCGAGACGTGCTGTGGACCCCCGGGGGGGTCGAGACGTGCTGTGGACCCCCGGGGGGGTCGAGACGTGCTGTGGACCCCCGGGGGGGTCGAGACGTGCTGTGGACCCCCGGGGGGGTCGAGACGTGCTGTGGACCCCCGGGGGGGTCGAGACGTGCTGGGGACCCCCGGGGGGGTCGAGACGTGCTGGGGACCCCCGGGGGGGTCGAGACGTGCTGGGGACCCCCGGGGGGGTCGAGACGTGCTGGGGACCCCCGGGGGGGTCGAGACGTGCTGGGGACCCCCGGGGGGGTCGAGACGTGCTGTGGACCCCCGGGGGGGTCGAGACGTGCTGTGGACCCCCGGGGGGGTCGAGACGTGCTGTGGACCCCCGGGGGGGTCGAGACGTGCTGTGGACCCCCGGGGGGGTCGAGACGTGCTGTGGACCCCCGGGGGGGGTCGAGACGTGCTGTGGACCCCCGGGGGGGGTCGAGACGTGCTGTGGACCCCCGGGGGGGGTCGAGACGTGCTGTGGACCCCCGGGGGGGGGTCGAGACGTGCTGTGGACCCCCGGGGGGGGGTCGAGACGTGCTGTGGACCCCCGGGGTGGGGGTCGAGACGTGCTGTGGACCCCCGGGGTGGGGGTCGAGACGTGCTGTGGACCCCCGGGGGGGGGGTCGAGACGTGCTAAGGACCCCCGGGGGGGGGGGTCGAGACGTGCTGGGGACCCCCGGGGGGGGGGTCGAGACGTGCTGGGGACCCCCGGGGGGGGGGGTCGAGACGTGCTGGGGACCCCCGGGGGGGGGGTCGAGACGTGCTGGGGACCCCCGGGGGGGGGGGGGTCGAGACGTGCTGGGGACCCCCGGGGGGGGGGGGTCGAGACGTGCTGGGGACCCCCGGGGGGGGGGGTCGAGACGTGCTGGGGACCCCCGGGGGGGGGTCGAGACGTGCTGGGGACCCCCGGGGGGGGGTCGAGACGTGCTGGGGACCCCCGGGGGGGGGGTCGAGACGTGCTGGGGACCCCCGGGGGGGGGGTCGAGACGTGCTGGGGACCCCCGGGGGGGGGGTCGAGACGTGCTGGGGACCCCTGGGGGGGGGTCGAGACGTGCTGGGGACCCCCGGGGGGGGTCGAGACGTGCTGGGGACCCCCGGGGGTGGGTCGAGACGTGCTGGGGACCCCCGGGGGGGGACGAGACGTGCTGGGGACCCCCGGGGGGGGGGTCGAGACGTGCTGGGGACCCCCGGGGGGGGTCGAGACGTGCTGGGGACCCCCGGGGGGGGGGGTCGAGACGTGCTGGGGACCCGCGGGGGGGTCGAGACGTGCTGGGGACCCCCGGGGGGGGTCGAGACGTGCTGGGGACCCCCGGGGGGGGGGGGTCGAGACGTGCTGGGACCCCCGGGGGGGGTCGAGACGTGCTGGGGACCCCCGGGGGGGTCGAGACGTGCTGGGGACCCCCGGGGGGGGGTCGAGACGTGCTGGGGACCCCCGGGGGGGGGGTCGAGACGTGCTGGGACCCCCGGGGGGGGGGTCGAGACGTGCTGGGGACCCCCGGGGGGGGTCGAGACGTGCTGGGGACCCCCGGGGGGGGTCGAGACGTGCTGGGGACCCCCGGGGGGGGTCGAGACGTGCTGGGGACCCCCGGGGGGGGGTCGAGACGTGCTGGGGACCCCCGGGGGGGGTCGAGACGTGCTGGGGACCCCCGGGGGGGTCGAGACGTGCTGGGGACCCCCGGGGGGGGTCGAGACGTGCTGGGGACTGGAGAATGGTAACGGCTTGTGAAATGACGTTTAGTGAGACGAGATGTCCCGTTTCCTGTTCGTGGGTTGTCTGGTAGGTTAAGATAAGGACACATTAGTTCTAACGTTTCTTGACGTTTGGAACACTGGCGAGAACATGCTGCCCAAACGTGTCTTAAGAGGTTACCAGGTATCAAACAGGAGCGACTCAGGAGGGCGTGGGCGTGGGGCGACTCCGGAGGGCGTGTGCATGACAAGGAATATTAGGTGGGGGACGGGGGTTGCCAGCAGACGATGGTCTGTCCTTGGCATTGTGCTGGTCACCAGACACTCCCAAGTGTCAGGCGGATGATCTGAGGCTCTACACATTATACCTTAATTAGTTCATTATAGACTGCCGCTCACCATAGGATAGGTAAGATATACACGATAAAGCTTCGCACAATGGGTTCAAGTACCCATTATGTACTGCTGAAACCAACTGCAATTACCTTACTCCAGGATGGTGAACATTTGAATTCTGTAAACTCCTACAGATCATATATTGGTTTTTAGTAAAGTGGACGGTTTTTCCAGGCATATCAACGGGGAGGTCGGGGTAGAGGGCGAGGAGGGTGTTGACATCATCACCCCGTTCCTAACGCCCCAGCACCTTGCTACCACCCCTGCGCAGTCCTACTTCAGTGTGCTCAACTCTCAGGTGAGGCTTGCTGCTTTATAAACCTGGGGCCTGATTCACGAAGCAGTTACGCAAGCACTTACGAACCTGTACATCTTTTCTCAATCTTTGGCGGCTTTGTTTACAATTACTAAACAGTTAATGAGTTCCGAAGCACCAGGAGGCTGTTTATAACAATACCAACAGTTGATTGGGAAGTTTTCATGCTTGTGAACTGTTTAATAAATGTAACCAAAGCCGTCAAAGATTGAGGAAAGATGTACACGTTCGTTAAGCACTTGCGTAACTGCTTGGTGAATCTGGTTCCAGGCCTCGCCAATATGAACAAAATTACCTATCCAAGAGAGGAGAGATTGAGGCGCAGAACAGCATCTTAGTATGGCGTGCTCTCTAGATTTATAGGACAATAGTGTAAGTCGTAAAGCCAACTGAGAGGACGTAAGGTAATAATGCTAATCTTATTATCTTCCTTGGTGTAATAGAACCCCATGAGCATCACACCAGAAATAAATATATTCAGAGATATTGTAAATCTGTGCAAACCCTCCATGCAAGTAAAAGAACCCAGTCTATGGAACACTCTCCTTAATGAATTAAAATTTCCATCCTATACTTTATTCAAAAGCAAAACCTAATTTAATCTTCATAATATCCCATATTGTGCTACTCCACTCGCTCAATTTAGTATTTCAGACATTCAACTTCAACAATATAATTAATTACATATATTTGTAATGTAGCAATTATATTTTAACTCTTGTTTTTTATTTTTGATTGTTGCCGCCGAAGGCGGCTAGTTTATTGTGCACCCCATACTCATCCTGTGAGCGGTAGCGCAAAAGCATTAGAGGGCACAAAAGGTCTTTATCAGACCTCATCTTAGATTATTACATAAACAATTTCTTCAATCCTTCACACCTTATAGATACAATGTCAGCTAGTTACAGAGAAAGTGCTATTACAAGAGCTACATATTTACAGTAAGTCATCATACATTAATGGTAGGTTTTATTGTTAATACATAATAGTTTGGCCAATGGGGATATTAGTCATAGGGGAGCTTCTATTTATTATTAGTCCTCACAATACACTACTTGTTTCTGAATCTCATATGTCGTTCATCTACTGGAAGCAAAATGTGGGTACAGTGCAAGGATTTCAGGTAATTTATCCATGGTAATAAGATAGGTTGCCATATCATACAGAGTGAGCTTAGACTTATCTCTAGAAGGCTCAATTTTACAACAGTCCAAGATATAGTGTTCGAGTGTGTGTCCCTGCCTATGTCCACACACTTTACACTTCATCTAGATCCCTATACAAGCCGAACTGCCAGAGATACTTGTAGCCAAGTCTTATACGAGCTGTGACATCTGTTAGTCTACTGACTTTGTTACTTGCCCCATACACATGTTTTAACTCTTGTTACGCTTATTCCTTAACTTAAGGAGCTGCGGGAGACGCAGTGCGTATTGTGCTTTTTGCAAAAAAAGTTACTCGCATCCCCCCCCCCCCCCCGTAATGTGTGTACTTCCTCAACCCAATGTTCCTTTCTATTATATACAAATACAAATATTTATTCAGGTAAAGTACATACATACAAGGTGAGATACAAAACGTTGATGGATTTATAGATATAGCTAGTACATACAATGTCTAAAGCCACTATTACGCAAAGCGTTTCGGGCAGTTTATATTTATATAATCACGAGAAAGCGGTTATCCATAAGGACTATATATCACTTTTAAGGCACGAGGTTGAGGATTTTCGAAAGGCCCTAGTTAGACTAAGCAGTTTCTTGTGGTTCCATGTCATCCGTGTGTTTGCTCTATATAACTCCTATATTCCACTCTGTCCACCCATTTGGGAATTGTCTACCCAGGGGGCGTAATTGCTACTGGTGGAGCAATTAACGTGCTTCTTGAGTGGTACATAGGAGTCAAGGTGGGAGGGTCATTAAGGCACAATCAATCGTCTGGTCAATTTGGAATAGGGGTCAAGTGGGCATTAGAGGGTAGATAAAAGTATCAGTGGGTGGGATGGCATGCGCCCTCCTATGGTGACCTGCAGACACTTCCCTGGGATTCTTCTTGTGTCTATTCTTCAACTTCTTGGGCTGTAGTGGCAGTTTCGTGGTCTCATTTGAGTCTGCTGAGCCTCGGTTATAATTGGTGACCTAAATGGACACCATTTGTCATTGGAGCAAAGGAGCACGCTAAATTAAAATTGAGGCATCAATCCTTGCTTGGTAGAGGCACATGTGGCTTCTTCCCCCCCCCCCCCCTTCCCCCTTGCCACCTCTTGCTACACCTGTGGCCTTCCCCCCCCCCCACCTCCCCTTCCCCTCGTCCCATCCCAAATCCTTATCCTGACCCCTTCCCAGTGCTATATAGTCGTAATGGCTTGGCGCTTTCTCCCCTGGTAGTTTCCTTCCTTTTTTCCCCCCTCCCCCTGCCACCCCTTACTGCACCTGTGGGGCCCCTCAATATCTTTTGGTCTGTATGTAATATTTATTGATGTTAATGTGTTATCTTAACAGCTTAAGATAGTAATTATATTATGGGGTACTGTGTTTAAAGTGTAAGTTTGACAGTGTGGCTGGACGGCAGATGATGATGGAATACTCAGCATGCTCAGTTGTATACAATATAATGGTTGTGTGTGTGTGATTACAGGAGTCGGTGGACCTGTACCACGATGCCTATGCCAGCCTCCAGCACCCGCTCTACAGCCACCATGCTAAGGCAGAGAGACGCCGGCACGCCAGTGTGGGTGCCACTAGAGAAAATGGCTCTGCTGTTGAAATGAGTTTGGTGGACTCCAAAAAAACGAATGGTTAGTTATAATGCTGACACACAAGCTTGGTTTCATTAAGGGAATGAAGTTTCATTAGATAAAACACATACCAAAGTTTTGGTGCCAAATCCCAAAGATTTGGTATCTTGTTCACGCCAAAGTATTAAATTTTGATGGGAAATGATAGTTATTCCTCAATTTCATCTTGAGGAAATTAAGTCAACACTGGATGATACACTATTTCCAGACTAAATTAGGTTGCAAATATACCATCTATATTGGTTATTATGATCATGATATATATTTAAGTATTTTAGGATGCTGATTATAAGGACAAATGAACAAGTAACTTGGTAATTGACCTGGGTATTGGTGAAATGAAAGTACCAGCACAATATTTGTCCATCACTAATTGTTGGTATGTGGTGTATACATACCAACACTGTAACACCATCAATGGTCTTTAATATTTCACATACAATGAGTCAGTCACAGGATATTGGTGGCACCAGGCAGTCGGGTCTTAGCATTCTAAAGTCACACCTTTCGAGTGTTAATGGTTCACTAGTTGAGTAGAGGTCAGGTAGCATCAGGTGACCTTGCTCTCTGCTAAGCTGATAATTGCAGATGAGTGACTTGGTTCCATCAAACAAACTGCTGTCTAGGTGTGGTAGGAAGATAGCCAGAGGCTATTTCCTGGTAGGCGGAGTTTAGCTTCCAGTTCCCCCTTAAAAAGACCACATTCTGGTCCTCTTAAGTATTGTGACCTCCTATTATATATTATTATTATTAAATGAACAAATCCACAAGGGCCATGATGAGGGTTCGAACCTACGTCCGAGAAGATCCCAGACGCGCCTTAATTGAGTGTGCTACGACATGGTTAAAAGAAATGCAACTGGGAGTTCAACTGACCTCACACAGTACTGTAAATCCCTTGTGGATTTGTTCCTTTGATGCATCGTGCTATCGTGATTTCTGTGTGTATATTATTATTACTATACATAAGAGTATTATCTCCACCCGGGTGCTTATAGTAGTGAAGAAGAGTGCATCACCACAATTACACAATTGGCTCGGCTACTAAAATTTGTATGCATTCATTGGCTGAACAAATTTTTGGTCAACTTGCAAATTGTACTCAATTACAATACTGTACGTAATGTTACAGTATTCGTGAGGAAATGCAGTAAAGCAAGACATTTTCAAGCAGCGAGAGCTTGCATACACAACTGTGTATGCATTATCTACAGTTCTCAAACGTCAGATTCATGGCTTGGATTTCGGGTATATCGTTCCAGATTAAATGACATTTAATCATTTAAATGATTATTTAATAGTGACATTTCTCAGACGATATGGTTTGAGTTTTTTGTGGGTACTATAATGTGTTAAGATTTAATTACAATTTGGAAATACTGTACATGTACATAATATTGCCGTAATATTTTTAATTCTTGTACGGGAATTTATTTTAATATTTTTATAAATTCTTGTTCATGAATCATTTATTCATTCACCTTTATTTAGGGTTCCAATCCTCAACCTGTCTTTATTTATACACAATTTTAAGTACAGTATAATCTGCCAATTTTGTGATCAATTCATATATGTTAGCTTCTTGTTTACCCTATCAAAACTATTAATAATTTAACAAATTTTAAGTTTATGAAACACTTTGCATATTATTGGCTTTATTAAATATTCATACTCTAATAATTAATAGCCAATGTATCATGTGTAGTATTATATAAGTTATATGTACTATTGATCGGAGGACGGTGGTCGGTTTGTCAGGATTAACTGGTGCTTTCATTCTTGCAGGTGTGTTGCCTCTTTTGACAGTAAGTGGTAGGGCTCGTCATGCAAGCTGTAACACTTCCTCTCCTGCTACCCACACAAATCTTCGAAACTCGTACAGCCACCCATACCATATAGGACGCCTCTCGCTCTCTACAAACTCGTTAAAGAAGAAAATGGATAAAGATCATCACTCGAGGAAAATGGGATCGTTACAGAAAATAGTAGGAAGGGGTAACTGGGACCCGAACTATGTGCCGTTTGTGGAAGTGGAGGTGTCAGAAAGTGATCCTGAGGCAAGGGTGCCGGAGACATCTTTAACACCAGGCATTAGGGCCCCACACCTAGACAAATCCAGCAACAGTGATACTGCCACCTGGAAGAGGAACTATGTGCAGTGTGTAGAGGCAGACCGCCTTTTGGGAAGGATTGACGAAGGCGATGTTCCACACTTGCAGCAGGAAATCCAGCTTCGGCCAGAACACATTGAGTCCTACAAGGACACCACTGTTCAAATGTACACCTTTGGCCCTGTAAGTATAGTTAAAAGTTTTTTGTTCTCAAGTGATCCCGTGGTCTTTTTTTTTTTTTTTTTTTTTTTTTTTTTTTTTTTTTTATTTATTATTACTGCGTTGTGTTCATAAAAATGTTGGTCTTGGGTACCTTCCCTTGTCTTCTATTATTAGTATATTCCGTTAACATTAACAATCAATTGAGCACATTAAAATAATACTGTATTCAGTACTCCTCACTGTTAATGTTGGCACACTGAACACGATACATATTTTGTTTACTCTTGGATAAGCAGTTCTCCCCAGCACTTGAATATGCAGTTCAGCACATTTGATTAGCTGTTAGGGTGTCTTGAAGTGTGCAATCTTCCTCCCATGGCCATAGAGCATAGCTGTCGGGACTTGCCACTACCCAATCATCCTTCTGTATTCCTCTGTATGGCTGGCAGTTCTTTTCCTTAACCTTGCTTCCCCTCCCCTCCTCCCCACTCTTGCTTCATTTTCGTTTTCAGACACTGAAGCAAAAATAGATATGAATGTTGGACCCCTACCCCCCCCCCCCCCCCCTCCCCTCTACACATGCCTCCTTACCGAGTGGTAATTTTTTATTACCTGCTGACCTTCATGTGAAGCAGTTTTTTTTTTTTTTTTTTTTATGTAGTTGGGGCTGGCTCATGTGTTTTTGTTTAGTCTACGTATTTTGTGTGCACAAGGCTGCTTGTTTGTCGGGCAGGCATGGTTCTGCTGGTTTTGTTGGTGTGCATTGTGATTTGGATGGGTATATGTACAGTATTTGTATTTGAATGCAATTCTAAACATCCATCATATTGCATCTGTACATTGACTTAAATACAGATGTTAATGTCGGTGTACATTGTACTGTATCTCCCAAGAACTTAATGTTTAAATGCTGTTGACTGAAAATAGTTGAAGAGCTTGTTCTCCTTGGCAAATAAGCTAAAAGTAAAGTAAGGTTTTGTACTAGCCCAAATTTAGTAAAGGACAACACTAGTCAACTCGCTGTACAGTATAGCAGTATATTGAGTACAGTACAGGTACTTCCTTTTAGAATGCTCTAGTTTAACATTGAATGTACAGAAGGAACCATTCTGATTACTTGCATGCAACTTTAACCCTTATAATGCTCCTGTCACTCTCAGATGATAGTGCCAGTGTACCAGTTGTCTGTGATAGACTAGATGTGTTCTATAATACAGTATTGAGTCAGACAGATTCTCTTGAGCGTCATTGGAGACCATCGTTTATCACACTCAAAAAAAAAAAAAAAAAAAAAAAAAAAAAAAATTTCTGAAAGCCTTAGTTTCCTTCCTGGACCTTACTAAAAAGCTGAACACAATGTTATATGCATCACAATCTACTGACTTGTCATACTAAATTTTGAGGAGTATTATGGCCCTGGGAGATCTTGATGACGAATCAATTGCAAGTGCTGTAGTTAACTTTAAAATTATTTCCCAGAATATGAAGTCAACATGTATTCACCTCACTAGAGCCAAACTAGAGTAGAATTTTTCCTGACAAAAGTAGTGTTGTGTATTAAATTTTGTTATAATACAGAGCATGGTTAAACATTTTAGAGATTAAAGTTGTATAATAACATTTTGTAATTAACAAATATTGTAAACTTAATTCAGTCTAGTAACAAATTAGAGAACTTCCATGGAGCTTGTTACTTTATTTTACCTTTAAACAATTGGGAAAATTTCTCTGCACTCCTTAACTGGCAATAGAACAGAATGTTATGACGACGTATTCATTCACAAACGTTTGGCATTTGCCAATCTAGTACAGTAGTGGCATGTGGTCCAAGCAATACATATCAACACAACTTAAACCATAAAACATTCGCTAAATAACATCCATTTTTCTTATTGATAAGCATGATCACTATAGTGTGTTCCTCTACTATGCTTGTGCTGTCCCTCTCAACAGCATATAATGCTGCCTTTCTTTTACTGCATTAACCAGGCATTACCTGACCAACCAGGCTGTGATTCATACATCAGGCTGCGAGCAGCTGCGTCCAAAAGCTTGGTTGACCAGTCTAGCAACGAGGAGGCCTGTTCGAGGACCAGGCTGCGTGGTCGTTGAGCCTCGAAATCGTTGCAGGGTCATTGTCGAACCATACCTGTGGATGCTGGTATGGTCGCATCCACTGGTTAATAGGTACTAATGGAAATTTGCACACGATTAACTTAAGAAATGTAGTATAGGTGAATGTTAAAAATTGGTAGCTATTAACAATGTTAAATATGTACTGGGTATAAGGGATAATACAGTACATAGTGGTACCTCAGCTTACGAATTTAACCCGTTCCCAGAGACGGTTTGTAACCCGAAAATTCGTAAACCGAAGTGAATTTTCCCATAAGAAATAATGTAAATTGAATTAATCTGTTCTACACTCCCAAAAATATTAACTTCAAAGTAAATTTTATACCTAATTCACCCAAATCTTTAATAACAAAAGTACTGTATGTACAAGTTATTGCTTATCTTTATTGATGACTCTTATTGGCGTATGGAAGACGGTGAGGATGGTAGGAGGTGGTAGCATTTGGAAGGGGAGTCCTTTTCCATTATAACATCAGGCAGTGATGAGTTCTCTGGGGTACTCTCCCCTTCCATTTTGCAGGAGTACCACTAGGACCTGGTTGTGGCTCACTGCTTGCTTGTCTTACTAAGAATGTCTAAAGGCACTTAGTTTGCCTATATTTTAACACTTGTCTGAAGTGAGACATCACATTGTCATTTAAAAGGTCAATGCAACAGCCTGCTACAGCTTTATCTGGGTGAGTTTTTTTTTCAACAAAACATTGCAGTTCTTCCCATACTTCACACATTTTCTTTGAGGAAGGGACATCCTCTACTGCCTCTACTCACAACTATTTTCTTAGGTTGAACCTTACCACTGACACTCTTGGGACACATGGTGAGATATATAGTAATTACTTTCATGTTCAAATACCCAAAATTCTGAAAAACCACTGAAATTCATTACAAAGAATTAAGGCGTGATTGTCACTAGGCAGGAGGCACCGGTAAACTGAGGTGCAGTCGAAGTGCCACCACGCGCTAGGTCTGCCATACGCGTATCAACAAACTACGTTACCCGAGGTAATGTTCGTAACCCAGTTCGGATTTTAGCCGAGGTGTCACTGTACATGTTTATTTACTTAATACCAGTTGGCATTTATTTAATTTACTGTATTTTTATTGAGAGTACATAATATTGGTGTTCTTACATTATTGCAAAGCCACTAACATGCATAGAATTTCGTGCTGGTCCTTAATTTAATAAAAGTGAAAGTATTATTAGGTACAGTGTAGTAGAAAAATGTGAGTTTACCATAATTACAATATAAATTGATTACACTGGAGTTGCATAACTTAAATTCTAAAATTGAGGGAGCAGGTAGCACAAAATACATTGAAAGTTGAAAGCACAAATTAGGAAATTACAGTATGAGGAAGAAATTAAATACTTTTTTTTTGTTTTTGTTTTGAGTAAGGCATAGGTTGGACCATTTCTTTTTGGGTCATTGGAGTAAGTGCCATAGACTGGGTCATTTTATTTGCATAGTGTTTGCACAGATTTAGTCTCAGGATACCAAAGAAATTTATTTCTGGTGTCGTACTCATGGGTTCTACTACATTTATCAAGGAAGAGCTTCAGATCAGGGTTAGTATTTAGGAACAAGATTTTGTACATATACAATAGTTAGCACAAGACAATGTGTGAAGTGTATGTTTAGCATGTTTCAGGGTTTAACCAAAGGGGGCCGTTTTGTCAGTTTTGTTAATTTATAATTACTGTAGCTGACGGGTAATAGGCGGCGACTTAACACCTAAGGGTCGGCCTTAGGTGGTGTGGGGGCCAATTTGGAAATTTTTTTCCAAATCCATGTCGGAAGTCTGTCATCCTTCCCCTGTAAGGGGTATCTGACAGCTGGGTGGACAGCGCTTCAGGGTTCGTAGTCCTGAGGTTCCGGGTTCGATCCCCAGTAGAGGCGGAGACAAATGGGCAAAATGTTTTTCATCTTGATGCTCCTGTTACCTAGCAGTAAATAGGTACCTGGGATGAGTCACAACGTGGCTAAAGTATGTTGACCAGACCACACACTAGAAGGTGAAGGGACGACGACGTTTCGGTCCGTCCTGGACCATTCTCAAGTCGATTGTGATGAGGAAGTAGATGCAGGCAATGAATAGGCAAGAGAGAGGTGAGGCGCAAAGTAAGGTGTAGTAGTGGGGATAGTGGTAGGAATAAGAACTGCAGAGGGCCTATTGGCCCATACGAGGCAGCTCCTATTATAACCACCGAATGAGGAGGAAATAGTAATAGGAATAAGAAGAGGATAGTAAGGGAACCTAAGAGAAGACAACGAACTGCAAAAAGAGAGAAGAAAGAAGAGGAAAGAGAAAGATAAATGGAAGGGTAAGCTTATGTTAGGTCATAAGCTTACCTAGGACCTAACATAAGCTTACCCTTCCATTTATCTTTCTTTCTCTTAACTTTTCTTTCTCTTATGTTTTGCTCAACAAACTTTGGACAGTGAAGAGGGTCGTGCATAGTGAAGGTGGTGACAGTGTAGAGGGTCGTGCATAGTGAAGGTGGTGACAGTGTAGAGGGTCGTGCATAGTGAAGGTGGTGACAGTGTAGAGGGCCGTGCATAGTGAAGGTGGGGACAGTGTAGAGGGCCGTGCATAGTGAAGGTGGGGACAGTGTAGAGGGCCGTGCATAGTGAAGGTGGGGACAGTGTAGAGGGCCGTGCACAGTGAAGGTGGTGACAGTGTAGAGGGCCGTGCACAGTGAAGGTGGGGACAGTGTAGAGGGCCGTGCACAGTGAAGGTGGTGACAGTGTAGAGGGCCGTGCATAGTGAAGGTGGTGACAGTGTAGAGGGCCGTGCACTAGTGAAGGTGGGGACAGTGTAGAGGGCCGTGCATAGTGAAGGTGGCTGCCCTCTTCACAGCAACCACCTTCACTATACGTCAATGCGAGACTGTAGTAGGTGTTGGTAACCCGGTGGACCTTGCAGGCTGCGCCACTGACTGCTGCCGCACTGGGAGAACCGCCTTAAGTGCTCACAAGGATTGGCTCACCCTCCAACGCTTGAATAGAACTTGAATATGTTTGTGGAGAAGTGTATTCAGGTGAAGAGGGAGCGTCCTCTCACCCGTCTCCTCTCCCGTGCTCTCACTCCTCTCCTCCCCCTTACTCTCTCCTCCACGTGGCCCCAGCCTGAAGTCCACATCAGAACTAGTTAGAAAAGGTTCAGAGGTATGCCACCAGGTTAGTCTTCGAGCTGAAAGGTACGAGCCACGAGAAAAGATCACTGGAATTGAACCTCACGACACTGGGAGACAAGAGTTTAGCAGATACATGATCCCTACCTATAAAATTGTCAGGATTTGACAGGGTAAAGTAAATTTTATTCAGGAAAGTACATATAGTTGATTTACAAACATAATGTTGGATTTATAGTTAGAGCTAGTACATACAATACCTAAAGCTACTAGTACGCATAGCGTTTATAGATAGATAAATTAGTTTAACACTGGTGGTACACGAACAAGGGGACACAGGTGGGAACTTAGTACCCAAATGAGCCACAGGGACGTTAGAAAGAACTTTTTCAGTGTCAGAGTAGTTAACAGATGGAATGCATTAGGCAGTGATGTGGTGGAGGCTGACGCCATACACAGTTTCAAATGTAGACATGATAGAGCCCAATAGGCTCGGGAATCTGTACACTAGTTGATTGACGGTTGAGAGGCGGGACCAAAGAGCCAGAGCTCAACCCCCGCAAGCACAACTAGGTGAGTACTTGCTGTCGCTCGCTTAGTAATACTGAGGTTCACACTACTTCTCTTGCTCCCAGTGCCGCTGGTGTCCTATTTCCTGTTTATATTCGTTTCTACTACATTGATCAAAGTGAATAAAATCGTATAAAAATGGGGGGTATTAATAAGGTGTTAAATATACCAACACACAATGCCCCATGAAACAATTATTACAGTGTATTATTAACATCTTTATTGACAATTAATTACAATTTTGCCTAATCTGAGGATTTTGATAGTCTTATTAAAGTGAGGATAATGCTGGTATTCACTGTCACGCAGGACAGAGGGTCATACACAAGACAATAGGTCTAAACTGTAGGCTGAAGCACATATCAATGTTTATAAATTGGGTGAATCTAGATGGAGCAAAGATCTAGGTAAATACTGGTTTAGAAACAAGGTGGTTGGCCTCTTGACCCAGATAACACAATGAACGTGGGATCGATAGCTTGTTTCAAGCCAACCCACACCACTTTTATCCCAACTTTTATTTAACTGGACCATCGTGCATAGACGCAATGGAAAATTAGATAGTAGAATTTGGTACTATTCACTTAAGGGTCCCAAAAAATAAAGCTAAAAAAATTGAATATTCCTAGGTCTAGTATAGCACACATTTGTACTATATTAGGCCTAGGACGTTTGAGTAAGTTTTGTTTGCAACATCTGTACATTAATTTTTCTAGTTTGTCCGAATTCAACAGTACAGATTTCTTCCCCAACTTGCCCCCTCCCCCCACACTCCTCCCTCCACTTTGTTCCCAATCTCTTTCTCACCTCTCTCCTTCTTATTCCCTTCTTCCATCTTTCTCCATTTCTCTCCCTCTTTCACCGGCTGGACAGGTAGGGCCCAAATGGTGATGTTCCATCTTACCCCCCACACACACAAATGATATCATGGAGTGGCTGTAGCAGTTGTGGCGAAACGCCTGCTGACGCAGCCTCTCGCAAGCCTAACATTTCCACCACCCACACTTCCCCGGCCAGAAGAATCTTTTGTCAAACTTCCCAGGCGGCAGAGTCAGGCTTGCCAGTCTTGGGCCGGCGTGACTGGCCCCCCCCCCCCCAGAGAGAGAGTGGTGTTTGGACACAAAGCTGGCGACAGGTTGAGTGTTAGGGTAGCCAACCCATCCTCCTGTTAAGATGATGCGTTTGGTAAATGTGTAAGATAGTGCGTCTGGTAAATATCTGCACCATAGTACAAACATTGACGGAACGGGGTGAGAATAGCTTGAGCTACCTCATCCCTTTGTGTGTATTTTACCTCAATAAACTTGTTTCAATTTCAACATTGACGTTGTAACGGTTCTATTGTTACGTAAAGTATGGTGACAAATAAACACAGACACTAAGATACTATATATATATTTGGTCGAATATACAGAAGTACACAGGTGATACGTTGGTGTGAGTTGAGCGCACTGAGCGTTGGCACAGTATCTCGCAAGTGTCTGCTCTAGACCACACTTGAAAGTAAACTAGCCAATGTTCGCTACACCGCTGCTTATATTGCTCGGGCAACACCTCACCGTGTTGCCCAGGCAACGCCTCACCTCATTCATCTCCAAAGGTTGACAGGAATATTAACACTATTTGGAGCGAGTATATTATTGGGATAATCTACTCGCTACAACGTAAAATGTAGTTACGTACTAGAATTTGGTACTATTCAATCTAAGTCCGAAAAAACTAAAAGCTAAAAAACAAACTTAAATATTCCTAGGCCTAGTATACCACATATATGTACAATGTTAGGCATCGGAGAGTGTGTGTTAGGCCTAGGAAGGTTAGGTTGTCTTTGATACATAAATATAAAACCTTTTCCGGGTTGTCAAAATTCTATAGTATCGATTTCTACTTTCTAATTGTGCATTTACATTATATATATGTACTATGGTCGTCATGGTTACTATAAGTAGTGACTAAAGAGGAAGATGGGCTGCGGTAGCGTGTATCAGTGAGCAATTGGACTGTTGTGAAAGGTAACTACTTACTAGGTAGGAATACCTTACCTTGAGGTGCTTCCGGAGCTTTAGTGTCCCCGCGGCCCGGTCCTCGGCCAGGCCTCCATCCCCAGGAAGTAGCCCGTGACAGCTGACTAACTCCCAGGTACCTATTTACTGCTAGGTAACAGGGGCATCAGGGTGAAACTGCCCATCGTTTTTTGCCGGCGCTCGGGATCGAACCCGGGACCACAGGATCACGCGTCCAGTGTTCTGTCCGCTCAGCCACGGGCTACAAATGGTCATTGTAATCACACGGCTTGCCCTTGACACAGACTGTAGCCCTAGTCGAGTGAAGGCACCTGGCTCAGCCTATTGATCATGGTTAATATTGTTGAGGTGAAGGAGGGCCCCCCCACACACAGGGCCCCCCCCCCACACACACAGGGGCCCCCCCCCCCCCACACATACATTGATCCTTGCAACACTCCCCTTTGCTTCTAATACCTTTTGATAATTCCTACACTAGATATTCTAAAACATGAGTTTATAATATGCAGCATGTAGTTATAAGACTTCATTTTCAATTTCAAATGTAGATAGAACCCAATAGACTCTGAAATCTTTAACAGTTGGGACCCAGGACCAAAGAGCCGAAGCTCGACCCCCGCAAGCACACGTAGGCGAGTACTACTTGCGGTGTATAAGAGTGTGCCGAGGGGAAACATTTCCAGGCGAGGAATGGTGGTGTGTTATTGACAGAGCCTGGTGACTGACTGCCTGGCGATCCTCCGCCTCCCTCCCCTCACCGAGGCTCTTGCGACCCCACCACGGCGCCGCTGTCGCCGCCTGCTGCCGGTAGTGTGTGCGTGGGCGTCGTGGGCTGTGGCGCACGCCCCCTCGCCGCCGCCTGCTGGCCAGTGTGCGTCCGTGTGTGCAAGTGTTAGGGCAGGCTGTGTGCCAGGCCTGCCTGCCACTGGTGACCTGCACCATATAACCTAACCTACACCTGGCCCATATCAGGCCCGGGTCATCGATTGTTGCTTCCGGCTGTGGTACACAACTGGCAGACCCACGCACCTGTCTTGGCCTCGCCAGTATCCTTACTGCCACGGAGACAGGCATATATCGAATGTGGTTAATAAGAAATTACACCTGGTAATTTGAAACAGTTTAGTTGTGGCCCTGGAAGAACTAAAGGTGGAACAACGCCGTGCATAGGCTTGTATAACGTAGCCACATGCAAGCTGTGTACACTATATTGATGTTGACCAGACCACACACTAGGTGAAGGGACGACGACGTTTCGGCCTGTCCTGGACCATTCTCAAGTCGATTGAGAATATAACTATATTAGCTCGTTTATCGGGGAGTAGGGACGCAGACACCCCTACTACCTGCAGCTGGTGGCGGCGGGAACAACGGGTATAACAATCACCATCTTGAGGTTATCTTGATGATTTCGGGGCTTAGCGTCCTCGCGGCCCGCTCCTCGACCAGGCCTCCTTTTTGTTACACACACCCCCCCAGGAAGCAGCCCGTAGCAGCTGTCTAATTCCAGGTACCTATTTACTGTTAGGTGAACAGAGGGCATCAGGGTGAAAGAAACTGCTCATTTGTTTCCGCGTCCGCCGGGGATCGAACCCGGAACCTCAGGACTAAGAATCCCTAGCGCTGTCCGCTCAACCGTTAGATGGTGTCCCATTTAACTGTGAACGTATCTTACCCATTTATAATAAGTGGTCGTATTGTTATGGAATTTCATTTTGAAATTTAAATGACTTAAGTTTTCAAAGTGGGGAAAATTGTTAGCTACTAATTCATGTAGTTAACCCAATCCTAGACTATACTCGCCTTAATTCCACCATGCCAAAATGCGCATTTGGATTTTTTTTCTAAATTTAATAAGTGTCATTTTCTAGTTTAAATGTATTCACCTAGTTGTGTATTTTTTTTTTCTTTGCCACCTTTTTCCCACGGCACTGTGTGTGTGTGTGTGTGTGTGTGTACCGTAACTAGGCCTATCTTAGGTTAGATTAGTTGTGGTGGCAAGTGTGTGGTTATTGTAGGTGGGTGAAGAATATACGAGTGTGTGCTTGGATCCCAGTTTTGCACACAAGTTGTTGTTTTTAGATTCAGCTACTCGGAACAAAAAGTTCCAAGCAGCACTTTCGCACCAAGTTTTCAACTGATATGCCTTTTCTCTTATTTTCCTGCCCCCTCATTCTCTGGCATACATTTACAGTAGTGACGGGGGGAGGGAAGGGGACACTGGGAATATTGCCAAGGAAAATCTAGCACAAGACGCCGCCAGAAGAGCAGGCGTCGGCCCTGTCAACGAGAGGCGCAGAGCCTTTGCCTGCTCTCTCTCTCTCTCTCTCTCTCTCTGGTGTGGGTGCCGGCAGCCGCTGAGCAACCTGGGACGAGAAGTTATCGGATGATGCGCGAGTGACACATTCATGCAGGTCCGGTCGCCAGACTGCGCCGGCCCTGACTGACATTACTCGGCTGTTGCCGCCACTTTTCCACAGCAGTTGGGTGCAGGTCCCAAGGCTGTGGTGAGCCCGTCGTACTTACTTGCCATAGGAGATGTGCGTGTGGGGCACAAGAGTTGTAGCAAATAGATCCATAACTTAATATTCCTATTTTAGGTGATGGTTTTCAGTCGTGACTATGGAGAAGCGAGGTCTAGTTTCTAATGCTCCATCTAACTAACCTTGCTGTAGCTGTTTCGTTGTAACTCCTGACATTCGAATTTGAACTTGGTTGTGGATGTAACACAATATATACTAATATATATTGTTACTATATACCTTATAGTAACACAATATATACTAATAGCGCCATCAGTGTAAAGGTACTAAGCCCGGCCCGCCAGGGAAAATGGTCGCAGTTAACCTGCCTGGGGTGTATGATTAGTCCTGCACACTGCACAGGATATGAACAGTTGGCTGTAGTTATTTTTTTACGAAGTCCACTTCCCTGTAACATAACGCAGGGCACTGCTAGTTGACATTTACTTGATATCAGAATCCCTCTGATAGAAATGGAGATTTAAAACCAAGACATTCTAGGCAGGTCCAGAAAACTTGAGATGGAAGTACCCCCCCCCATCCCCCATCCCCCCGTCAACCCCAAGTCATAAAAGATACTCTCAAAGTTTACTCCAATTAGACATACAACATTTTGGAATACCCTTCTAGTTGCATTTGGCAAATATACAACATAGATTTGAGTGGTGACCAGTAACTAATTATAAATAAGGACTTACCTACTACGGAATTCCTACAGTACACACATGGTTTTTACATTCAGCTACTGGGAACAAAAAGTTCCAAGTAGCACTGGCTATGGTGAGCCCGTCGTGGACTTACCTGGCACAGGAGTAGCGGGTGTGCAACTGTACACACAACATAAGCCAGTCCAGACAATCGGTTAATAATTGAATTTGAACAACCTCCCGCAGGCAACGCTGCAACAAAATGTCGTACAGTAACCGTCAAGTTTACAACTATTAACCACAACAACTTTACAAAAGACGTACTAAAAATGGTATAACCTATTACAAGACCAATTGATGAACTAAGATCCTTCCTGCACATCGCCCCCCATTCAGTGGGCAGCGATGGATAGGTTAGTCACTTAATTACCACCTACAGTTAGCAAACTAGGGATATTTGGCTAAAATTTCTGGTAGCAGATCATTTTGAATGAAATATTTACACATCGTTGGAACATTGATTATGGAATTGTCTCTGAATTCACGTATCTTTTCACACTCCATTTTGTTGACACAGTTTACATTTGGTCAGGTCTACATCGGCAGATAATGAAAATTCCCAGAGATACTTGTAACCGAGTCTAAGCCGAGCAGTAGTAACATCTAGAAGTATGCTGATATTATTGGATGAACCATAGATATGTGGCTCCTCTTGCATGATAGTATGATGATAGATGGAATTACTGGTGTCGATTTCACTTTGCCTCAGATCTAAAAGATCTTGAAGTTCTCGGTGTAGTGCTGCTCTCAGATTGCTCATTGACAATCCAAGGTTACTTACATGCTATAAATGTAATGTATCACTGCAGACCGGCCGGCTCAACCCTTCTCACGCTCCAATACCTGCACTTTGGGTACTTGCAAATAACCCTTATTTCCTTACTAAAGCCTAACACTGGTGCTAAGTGTCCACCCTATCTATTCCTTCGGTATCTTGTATATCATGATCATTTCACTGCATTTTCTGATCATTGTATACTTTTCTATCTGGTATTTTCTGTTCCCTTAGCGTAGTCTTGTAAGCCTAATTCTGATAGTTCTGGCATTAATTTTGTTACAAATCTCTGAACTTAATATATACATTTTTCTTATGGTTTACAAGGTACGAATTCGAGGCCGGTACTGCATGTTCCAATATTGGATCTGGATATTGGTATAGGAAGGACTATGTAGATTACCTCATTACGGGTGTCAAGTGATGTTCTAATGAGCTTGGCGTATGCTGCCGATGGTACCCTGATTGTCCGCCTTCGGTGTTAGTGTTCGAATTATTTCCACTACGAAATCTTTGTATTTTTCAAGTTCGTAAAACTGCCGCTCTCTCACTGTAGATGCCAGCTGGTCTAGTTTCTCCCTCTCCCATCTTGGTTACTTTACACTTGTTGAACGCTGAGGTTATGGCGTCGGTGTGGGGGTTGACGGTGGTGGTGGGGTTCATGGTGGTGGTGTAGGTGTTGGGGGTTGACGGTGGTGGTGGTGGGTGTTGGTGGTTGACGGTGGTGGTGGGTGTTGAGGGCGGGGGGTGGTGTAGGGGTCTCTGGTGTTAATATCGATGCACCACAGCAAGGTATTGTCATGCGCCTCTCGCTCTCTCGTCACCAGCTCCCTCTCTCAACATTGGCGACTTTTTATAGTCATTATCTCTAAACATTTGTGTTCCGGGTTTGTGATAATATCTAGGTTCTTTATTTGGCACTTCAGGCACTCTGGTTCCTCCCACCAGAGGCGGCTAGTTTGTTGTGCACCCCATACTCGTCCTGTGAGTGGTAGTGTCGTTTTATTTTACATTTCCATTAACAATTCCATTCTAACCTCCACACCATGTAACTGTTGTCAGCTAGTTAAACATATTTGTCAGTACAGTATATATAAATTTACAATAAATTATTGTATATTGAAATTAGGTCTTTTGGTAATACTAGGGTATATTACTTTTGGTAATGCACAGTATTTTATTACGAGAATATAAACATGGTGCTTAGTATGGGTCTTCACAGTACACTGCTTAATCTCGTACATTATTTATATACCGGAAGTGAAACTTGGATACAGTGCAAGGATTTCGATAACGTTACTATATTGAAGTAAGATGGTTTGCCATTTCGTGCAAGGTGTTCAGATTTCTTTCTTAAGGGGTGACTTGACCAGTTTAAGATGGGGTGATTGTGTCCCCGTGTACTTTGTCCACACACTTGACCAGTTTAAGATGGGGTGATTGTGTCCCCGTGTACTTTGTCCACACACTTCCCTTACTGGCGTGACCTGCCAGAGGTGCCTGCAGCCCTGTTGTCTTCCTGCTGTGACAGTCTCCTGTTCCACCTTGTTACTGGTGACTTATGGTGTCATCTTAGGGTCGTCTAATGACACTCCCCCCCCCCCCCCACTCTCTCTCCCCTCCCTCCCCCCTCTCCCCCCCTCTCCACACAAAGCATGGGGGGGGGGGGGGCGTGGCTGACTGGACAAGCTGGACGCGTGATTCTGTGGTCCCGGGTTCAATTTCCGGCGCCGGCGAGAAACAATGGGCAGAGTTTTTCACCCTGATGCACCTGTTACCTAGCAGTAAATAGGTACCTGGGAATTAGTCAGCTGTCACGGGCGGTTTCCTGGGGTGTGTGTGTGGTTGGGGGGGGGTAGTTGGTAATGGTTGAGATGCGGGCCGAAAGAGCACAGCTCAACCCCCGCAAGCACAAGTAGGTGAATACACTCCCTCGTCCCACCCCCACTCTTCCCTTTTTTTTTGGGGGGGGGGGTAAAGAGGATGGAGAAGCATAGGTGAAGGGAAGTATAGAAGTGGGAAATAGTGAGAGGTATGATAGCAGGCGGGCTGTCCGCCTTGCTGACACGATGTTATGATAGCAGGCGGGCTGTCCGCCTTGCTGACACGATGTTATGATAGCAGGCGGGCTGTCCGCCTTGCTGACACGATGTTATGATAGCAGGCGGGCTGTCCGCCTTGCTGACACGATGTTATGATAGCAGGCGGGCTGTCCGCCTTGCTGACACGATGCTATGATATCAGGCGGGCTGTCCGCCTTGCTGACACGATGCTATGATAGCAGGCGGGCTGTCCGCCTTGCTGACACGATGTTATGATAGCAGGCGGGCTGTCCGCTTTGCTTACACGATGTTATGATAGCAGGCGGGCTGTCCGCCTTGCTGGCACGGTTATGATAGCAGGCGGGATGTCCGCCTTGCTGACACGGTTATGATAGCAGGAGGACTGTCCGTCTGGCTGACACGATGTTATGATTGCAGGCGGGCTGTCCGCTTTGCTGACACGATGTGTGGGTGTTGGCAGCTAAGCTAAGCTGGCTCCCTCTTGTCGGGGAGCTGTGAGTGTGTGAGAGGTTCTTCACATGTGTTTCACCATATATGGATGTCTATAGATGAATACTGTGTAGCATTCATATATACACACTCCGATGCTTCCACACATGTTCTGTTTAAGGCTCTTTATTTTATTATTATTATTTATCGAGTTCATACATACACACATACATACATATACTTACCCATACACACACATACTCACCCATACACACACATATATATATATACATACACACATATATACATACACACATATACATACACATATATATATACATACACATACATACACACACACACACATACACACATACATACTGAATTTTTCAATTATGGGGTATTTGGTCAGTATTTCATCTGGGAATTATGTACTGTGGGGCGGGGTTATCATCTAGTGAATCGAGGCTCTTGGGCCACCAGCTGTGGGAGTGGGGCGTCTCATCTTGGGCCACTAGCTGTGGGAGTGGGGCGTCTCATCTTGGGCCACCAGCTGTGGGAGCGGGGTGTCTCATCTTGGAGTAAGTAATCTTGCTAACATTGGGTCCTCTAACATTGGGATAGTGTTCCACACCCTGATGGCTTGGTGCTGTAGTCTGATGTTTAGTGACTGTGTGTTCAGGAGTTCGTGGAGCTCCTGGATTGATTGATCATATGGTGGACGGTGTTTTGCTGCTCTCCTTAGCGCCTTATTTTGCACTGCTTGCAGTTTTTGCATGTTAGTTTTCTTTATGGTGTGTAGTGGTACTGGGGGATACTCTAGATGCGGCCGAACTAGAGCCTTATATAGGTGGATCTGGATGTTAGTACTGAGGCTTCGGAATCTCCTCAATTTTCAATTTTCCTAAGGCTGCTTTGGCTTTGTTTAGTCGGTCCCTTACATGAATTTGTATCCCTGTTCTATTTATCATAAGTCCCAGTATTCTGCCTACCTCCTCATATTGGATCGGATGGTTGTCAAGGATGATGGGGTCCAGGTTTCTTTTCGCAATGTGTATTATCTGAAACTTTTGTTTGTTGGTGCTAATTTTCCATTGCTTCTCAAAGTTGTTAGAGTTCAATTGCTGCCTTGGTCTTGTCGGCTAGTAGCGGCTTTGATGGTCCCGGTTGGCAATTTATTTGGGTGACATCGTCAGCGTATGTGATGTATTCTCCATGTTGGGGTAGGTCAGCTGTATACATGTTGAATAGAGTGGGGGAGAGGCAGCTTCCTTGTGGTACTCCACTTTTCAGTTCTATTGCGTCACCCAAGTAGCTGCCGATATTAAGCCTAGCAGTTTTGTTGTCTATAAAGCTGCAGAGAGTAGCAGTAAATCTCTCAGGAAGCCCTAGTTCAGATATCTTATATTTTAGGCCTGTGTTCCACGACATGGTTAAAACGAATTGCAACCGGGAGTGCTACTGCCCCCACACGGATCCTGCAGTCTGAGAGACAAACAAGGGTTTTACACAATACCCCCCCTGCACCCAGGCTCTGTCAACAAGCTGTTCTACCTCTTCGCCTTTACTTCATTACACAAAGAAATCACAAACCCGGGTGCATGGGGGAATTATGTAAAACCCTGGTTTGTCTCGGAGAGACGGCAGGATCCATGTGAGGGCAGTAGAACTCCCGGTTGCAATTCTTTTGACCATGTTGTGGCACAGTCGATTAAGGCTCGTCTGGGATCCTCTCGGACGTAGGTTCGAACCCACATCACGGCCCACGTGGATTTGTACTACCTGTACTTCAGCTTGTATCAAGGTTCCTCAAAGATCGGACTACTAACCTTACCCAGGATATACCTACCTACTATACTGCCCCACACCAACTGTCTTAACTTGTGGGGTATCTACTTAAATTTAAATTTTTTTAAATTTTGCCCGAAGGGGCGAGTTTATTGGACAGTGCCACTCATCTTGAGTGGACATACCACAATAGCAGCATGTACAACACTTCCCAATAGGAAGAAAACCCGCTGGGTTGTTCATATCTACTTATTGCTAGGCAAACAGAGGCTGAAGTGAACCTTGCCCAGCTATTTCTGTCCCACCCGGTAATATAACCCGGGATCCCCTTATTGAGAGTCAAGAAAGAAGCCAACTGTATTAGGAGACCCTTTTTGTTATGTATTTACTATGCAAATGTGTTCTAATTTGTGCAGTCAAAATTTAGTGTCTTTGCTAGATGCATTACTGTATCTTGAAACATTACATCTTATTGTTTTGTATTCAAAGCACACATTCAACATCTCACTGTGGTTCCTGGGACTCATTTCAGCAACTGTTATTAAAATCGCATAGGAACATAGTTTTCTCATAAGATAATGACATCCTTGATAAAATGGATAAAAATGAGAAATGGAAAAAATTGTACACCTGCCAATCTCTGCCACCAGTGTTATCTATATAAAGAAGAGTGTAATGGAACAGTAGTGGTAGAGACATAGCTGGCAGAAACAACACCGAAGAGCCAGTAGAGGGTGAAAGGTGGAGGAAGGTAGCAACTGATGATGGAGACAGTGGTGGGCTACCACAATGGCGCCTCAGAATATCAAGTCCACTTCTATGACGTCCAGGTAATGTTTCCACTCCCCCATACAGCAATCTCCTAGTGTTTTGGTTTGTTTCGTATGTTATCTCATACATGTTGGGTCTAATGCAATGACTAATGACTCTCATCTACATTTAAAATTTTAAATTGTGCATTCAGTCCCTGGTTTAGTACTAGTGATGGCACGTTCCATCCAGGGTGGGTACTGGCGACGGTGCGTTCCATGCCAGGAAGGGTGCTGGAATGACGATACTTAATCCATGATCATTATTGTTGTAATGGTGTTGTCTTTGCAGGTTGATCATCGACAGGTGGGCTTTCAGCGGGTGCGGCAAGAGTTTAAGTTGGAGAACATCCGCCTCCACCATAGTGTGCCTCACTTATTTGTCTCCTCACAGGTAAGCATTTGCTTGTCTCCATGCAGGTTAGATGTGTTCCTTGTGCGTGTTTGCAGTGGGTGTTATCACCCTACATATTGATAACCTTCATTATAATGCCAGTACACACCTTCACTATTAAGTTAACAAATGGTTTTATCCTGCTCCCTCACCTTAAGCCTTTGTCACTAGTTAATAACCATAAGTGTGTGCAGATGACTTATTATTGGCTATAAATACACAAAGGACAGACCAAATTGCCATTTGTATACTGTACTCTGACCCCCAAAAATAAAGAGGAACTTCATAATTTTAATGATTAATTTAAGCAAATTTTATTGGACAGTTGTAATAAGTTCAAGGCTCTGATGGTGCAAGTAAATGAAATGCTATTTCCATGTTTATTGGACAGATTTAATACTGTACATCCTAACTATATTCCTGAGTGTACTTAAAGAGGCAGATAAGAGGTTGAAAATGTTTTGCACAATTATCATTTATAGGCACAATCATTATGCATATTTAGAGAAATATATTAACAAATGTGTATAACTTGCTATATGATTGAAAATTTTGACAAATTGTCAACAAAAAAGTAAATTGCCCCAAGTGTGGATTGGGGCTGGGACAATGTGATCTGGATTTTAGAGATGCCATTGTACAAATTTCTTGTGATGGTAATATAATATTTACAACGTGTCGTCCAAAAGTAAGAGTACAGTGCCTATAGCTAGCATGGATGGTAGAAGTAGAGGACCTGAGGAAGAAGGCATAAGCAATCCTAACTTCTCCTGGGCCAAGTGTAGTACATATGTGTACTAAATTAGCCCTAAAATTGTATGTTAGATCTAGTATTACTTATTTAGGCCTAGAACAAGTTTGGTTTATGGTTGCTCGTCAACTTTTTTTGGTTTGCCTCGTAGTACAGTATTAATACAGTGATATTTTTCCTAGCCCATATTTTGTTCATTCCAGTCATAGTAACTTATAGGTGCCATCATCTTGGAAGATGGGTGGTGGATACCAGTTTTTCCCGAGAATATTTCTTCTGTAATGCAGTAGTAACTTCCTTATCAATGTAGGTTACATTTGTAATAGTATATTTATAATAGTATATTTTTAATAGTATAATTGTATATTTTTAATAGAACTGTATTAAGTGAATAATTATAAAGAAGGCACCAAGCCAGGAAGATTATATCATTCTGTGGTGAAGAACAGCAGCAAAATCCTAGATAAAATTAATTCTGCCAGTATCTGAGCTGAAAGGCCTATTACAGTATAATAGTACAGTATTCTGTAGTCTCAAGGGTGCAGTACAGTGCTAGTCAATTTTTAGTTGGACAACATTTTTAAAATTTTCATGCACAGGCTAATGTATAAAAGCTATATGAACTTCTCATTGTTTCAAATGAATTAGTTTTGATAAGTTCATTCTTTGATGGTACAGTTGCTGCACTATGCAATATTTTAGCTTTGAATACATCTTGGCATACAGGTATTTGATGTTTAAATGATCCACTTTGCACAAATAATTGTCATGTTCATTAATGTCTACATAGTTTGTTGCTTATTGCAGTGGCAGCAACTCCACCGCATGTCATGCCTTTATCTCGGATACCGCATATTCTGGGCTCTGTACTTCAGTATGTGGGCCATTTGGGCCTGGGTAGGATCCATGGGATACGACGCAGATATTTCCATGAAAGGCTACTTCATGCTCTACATGACCAACTGGGGCATTTGGTTGCTTGCCATAGACACGACTATTCAAGCCATAAACGTTTTTCTCCATTTAAAGAAGATTTCCGAGGATGGTAGGTCCAATATTTAGTACATTATTATCTGTACCTTTATGAATATTATAAACCTCTCCAGAATTTGTTGGTATGTATTATATATTGTACTATAATGGAAGCTGCATGTTTTTTGGTGAAACAATGTTATTATAAATTAAAATACTTTAATATTTTTTAGTATTTTACAAACAGGTGGTACATGTGCACATAAAATGAATGCATTTTTGTAAATTTCAGGTGATGCAACATATCCTTCAATGACACCTCTGATGAAAGTGTCGTGGATTCTCTCCAATGTCACGGGAGCACTTCACATCTTCATCACCTCGGCCTATTGGATCACTGTTTATCCTAATAGGAGTGGTGAGTCCCAGACATCAAAAAATCTCCCAGGTGTGTATGTGGAATATTCCTGTATATGAGGAGTGCCACCTGTTCAGTCTTCATAACCTGCTCAAGCCTACAGCAGTCTGCGTGCCTTTCTACTCGTCTGGGCCTTAACCCTTAAGCTGCTACAACCTTAGTGCACTGCACACTTTCTTTTCAATAAACTAAAATGCTTAATGCTTCATGCTTCAGCTTATACAACAGATTTTCTTTATTACTTAAAAGTACATACCTGTACAGGGTACCTATAAATTTTCAGCAGTGCTTGCTTATGCAGTAACATGTTCATTCATACCAACATTCTAACACATGATCGTAACTGCTCTGAATGGTCAACTTCTACTCCGTGTGTACCCCTTTATTGCCATGTGGTAATGGACTTTAAAAAAATAAGTTAACAGGGGAAAGAGTCTCTTATGATTTTATGAAGAAAACGCTAGTACAGTATTCCGTTTTACTGTTACGATGCTATGCAGTAATTTTTGAGAGTATACTGAACAAAGATGTCACGTCTTTCATTATAACCAGTTAAATATTGGCAAATGACCTGGGTTAGAGTTGAGTAGGGTGGGACAACTGAGTACAGTTCATTTACTGTATGCCCATGTTACCCCAGCAATAATGAGCACCTGGTTGAAGGTGTAATTCATTAGTGAATTACTTGTATATTCTACAGGAAATAGAGTAGGGTTAGGGTTCAAATGAGCGGTATTAGAAAGGGCTTTTAACCAACAAACAAGTCTTGAGAGCTTTTGCTCCTCTAGTTTAAAGCAGGCACAGCTTTTACCACCTCATTCACTCTTAAGTAACACTTCAGCCGAGTTTTATGACTTTTTTTTTTTTCAGTTATCTTCAGGCTTTATTTGTTGGGGGACAGATTGGAGAAAAACCCAGGTTTCTTCTTTGTACTGAAGTCAGGTGAAGGATTTAGTGACACTTTTTTGGAGTGGGAGGGGACTTGTTTCATGTACCAATGCTTGGGGAGTAGGGTGAAACACATTAATAAAAGGATATTCGATTCTGAACATTGTAAACATGCTTTTAGGTCTTGCTAGATTGGGCTTTATTTTCCAGTAAGTGGCTAGTTAGCAAAGCAGAATTTTATTTGCAGCACATGTTTTGCAAGACCTTGGTTTTTTTATCTGGAAAAGAGAATTTTGCAATGCTTGGCATACTATTTCCAAGATCTCTTGGATGAGCCCTAAGCCATTTGGGGGGGGAGTCAAGCAAAGCTACCATGCATAAAAATAAATGGGAAACTTGCCTGAACAGAACAAAGACATCAAAACCACTGGGAGGTGAAACAGCAGCCCAGACACTGTACTAGGAGGCACAAAATAGACCCGGAGAGTAGAACAGTCGAGGGGCCCAGTCTGCACGCACTGGAGACTCCCGACTGAGAAATGCATGGGTACAAATCTGGGCCAAGGAAAACTGACATGACTACCAAGCAGCTGAAAGAAATGAGCATTTATATTTGAAAACTGGACCAGAACATTTAAGAAACAGTGCACCAACTAGAAAGTACTAGGTGATCAAAGAGGGAAAAATACCCCAGGCCTAATGGGGAGACAGAATCATTGGAAATACAACCACAGCAGGAGAGTAGTCGCTAGTCTCCATTGAACCAGAATGACCTGACAAGAATATTGAAAAAGATCCCTATTGTAAAGTGTTGACCTAACCATAACAAGATATAGTCCTCTTATGGAAATGGCAGAACCTTGCCTAATGGAACAAGTAAGTTATTTATCTGAAAAGGTGAATAATAATGTTGAATGAAAGGATATTATATATTTATAAAATATTGCCTGTCCATTCATATAATTCACACCATTTACCATTCATACACCAACACATACACTAGCAATTATTCACAAGTGCACAAATATGCATTCGTCTCTTTATCATATCCCATTGTTCTTCACACTCGAACCCCCACCTCCTTGAGCAATCATGATGGTGGCCCATCATCTTCCCAACCATCCTCGTCTCCTACCCTTAGATTCACTTATATACTCTAAACTTAATTACCATCCTTTCGTTAAGTCTGCTAAAAACTTCCTGTGTACACTTGTCAGCCTTGTGGGTTGAGCTCTGCACTCGCCATCCTTCGTGACACTCATGCCTACTCTATTCTCCTAACACAACACATGCTTCTCAGATTGTCCATTTCTACTTTTAATTATGGATGTGTTCACATTCATACCATAGTAACCTCTTGTATTCATGCAGAAGAGTAAGCACTTCTACTTCATGCAAGCCTTTGGTTGCATCTGTTTCTAATCAGGGTTTTATTAATCAGGGCATTCATTGCACCAGCCACATTACTTTCTCTCAATTTCCCTATTTGTCACTTTGTATGAATTGCTCCTTAAGCAGTCTGCTCAGTTTAAGTACCCTGGCATTTAAACTGAGCAGCCATTGCAGCATATCATCATTCACATTTATTTAATACACAATTTCCTTTCTCTTCACTACCATGACTTTTTCACATTCACTCTGAAGTCTTCTCACACCCCTAAACATTTCTATCATCTTCATACACCAAGAATAATATACATACACAGCATGTCTTGCTTACATTTGGCCTATGAGCACTACTAGGTTTAAACTTTTTTCCAATTCCCTTAACATGATCCTAAAATATAAATGGAACAACCAATGATGTTGCACAACCATTGCACAACCATGGCATACACCTACTTTAATATTGAACATGCAGTATTAAATATAATGCAATATTTAATATTGTTCCGTACACCATTAACTCTTGCACATATGCTGCCATGTACGTAAATTCACTTCATAAGTTACCAGAACACAGCAAATTTCATTCATGCTAATCACTCTCTAACAGGTCTTCTTTGTACTTTTCTGTAAATGTTTAAATTATTTTTTTTTAAATGGAGGGTATATGGTATATTTGATATTCTCACAAAGCTAGAATGTAGATATGAACAGTGTAATGATGTATAGTATTTAAAGATATTGTAAATTGTTTAAATAATAAGGGGGGGGGGGGATATTCACATTGCACGTGGAGTAGCGATGAACATTGTGCTGTCTTCACACTTCATGTAATGTCTCATTCTAGTCAAGAACATGACATGGTTATTTAAGTGGATACCTTAACATATTTGATAGCTATTTCTGTGTCATGTACTGTATTGTTCATTATAGTACATATGTAATGTATTACAATAATAATGTTACCCATGTATTCATATACAGGTACCTCTTATACTCACAAAATGTTAACTTTACAGATGAGGAGCTGACTGAGATAGGCGTGAATACCCACATTATTCCTGGCCTGTACATCTTGTTGGACGCTGCCGTGGCGGCAACTCCTCGGCGTCTCCTTCATGCCTACCAACCCTCCATGTTCATTATCATTTATACATTGTTCAACCTAATATACTACCTCTGTGGAGGCCAGGTGTGTGTTGCTTAGATTAACATAATTGTAAATGAAAAATACTTTTGATATATAGTAAAGTATCTGGCATACAATGATTACATTCTCCCCTGACAGCTTGTTTGTTCAAGAGTTAATTTTTCACATGCTTAATTTTTGACAATCCTCAAATAAACTTTTAATCAGTTTTCCATAAATCTCTCCTCAGGATTACATTGGGCGTGTTGCACTGTACCCAACATTAGACTGGACACGTCCTGGAAGTACAATTGGAATTATGTCTGCCGTGATTCTAGGAGTCATGCCTTTCCTTCATGCTCTTCTTTGTGCTCTTTATGCTGCAAGAGTCAAAGTTTGGCAAATTCTAAAAATATCCAGGTAAGATTGTGTGTGTGTAATTACCTAAGTGTAGTCAGGGCGCCTGACAGCCGAGTGGACAGCGCTTCGGATTTGTAGTCCTGAGGTTCCGGGTTCGATCCCCAGTAGAGGCGGAAACAAATATGGGCAGAGTTTCTTTCACCCTGATGCCCTGTTCACCTAGCAGTAAATAGGTACCTGGGAGTTATAGCTGCTACGGGCTGCTGCCTGGGGGTGTGTAACAAAAAGGAGGCCTGGTCGAGGACCGGGCCACGGGGAAGTTAAACCCCAAAACCATCTCAAGATAATCTCAAGATAGTTACAGGATGAGAGCTATGCTCGTGGTGTCCCATCTTTTCAGCACTGTCGTATAACTCTTTGAAACTACCGACAGTTTTGGCCTCCAACACCACCTCACTTGTTCCAACCATCTACCACTCTGTTTGCGAAAGTGAATTTTTGTATAATTCTAAAGCAGCTTTGTTTAGCTTAAATCTGTGACCTATTGTTCTTGAAGTACCAGGTCTCGGGAATTCTTCCCTATAAATTTTGTAGATTCCCATTACTAATTTGTACGAAGTGATCATATTGCCTCTTTTTCTCCTATCTTCTAGTTTTGGCAGTGTGCAGCTAGGCTAGGACTGGCGTGCAAGCCGCTCACCGTAATTATCGGCAACATAAAATGCCTAGAGCAATGGCACAAGATCCTGGGGAGATCTTGCCAGATATAGGCTGTCTGATTCTCGCCTGGAGATGCAGGAAAAACAGATGCGGATATTGTTATATATTAAATATTGTTCCAGCAATATTTTTAATGCTTGCTGGGAGTGTGTTGAACAATTGTGGACCCCTAATATTCAGACAGTGATTTCTGATTGTGCCTATGGCACTTATACTTCTCACTGGTTCTGTTCTGCATTTCCTTCTGTACCTTTCGCTCCAGTATGTTATTCTACTGTGCAAATTTGGGACCTGGCCTTCAGGTATCTTCCTTGTACCTGTATATATTATTTGATACCTTTCTCGTCTCCTTTCCAGAGAGTACATTTTAAGGGCTTCGAGATGGTCCCAGTAATTTAAATGCTTTATCATTTCTATGCGTGCTATACATGTTCTTTGTATTCCCTGTAATTCAGAGATCTCTCCTACTCTGAAAGAGAAAGCGAGTATGGAGCAATACTCAAGAGGGGACAGCACCAGTGATTTAAATAGTATTAGCATTGCTGTAGGATCTCTGGATTTGAATGTTCTCATAATCCATCCTATCATTTTCCTGGCAGCTGCTATATATGCTCGGTTATGTTCACTAAATGTCAGGTCGTCAGTATCTTCTGTCCAGACGATACCCTCTGGTTATCTGAATTTCTGTCCGGATATGGCAAAGTTTGGCAGAAAATTATCTGAATATTTTGTCCAGATAACCCAAATATTTTGCTTGGCAGGCTTCAGGTAATCGAGCTCATACAGTATCTGCATCTTAATGTGTGTCTCATTTATCTCCAGCATTTTTTTTCTTACTCAATCTGTTTGTATATATATATGATTTTGAGGACCATGTTCCTTTTCACTTTGTCCTTTACTTTTTTTCCCCCCCTGTTTCTTTATACCATTTTACATGCTTATTACTGTAGTATTTTACTGTAGCAAATACATATTCATTTTTACAGATTTGGATGACGTTAGTGGATGTAGAAGGCTCTGCCATTAATACAAATCTCGCACACATTGACAAAATAAGTCGCATCAAGATTAATTTAATCTTGCAACGCAAGAAAGGAATAAAGGAGTGGGACTAAAGAGAATATTGTGATGGCTATCGAGTGTGTGTGGAAGAAAGAGGTTCTTCTCTCTCTTGGCAATCTTTGAAAAGTTTTGTGTAAAGAAAGTTTACCAAAAATGTGGAAAATGGCCACTATCATATAAATAAAAATAAGATGAAGACTCCTTATGACTAGTAAAGTATTGTTAAGTGTAATGTAGAGTATTTGAGGAAATTCATCAGGAAAAGTGAGTAAAACAAATGGAGAATATCAATCTTAAGCAAGTTGCATTCATAGTAGAAGAATGATTCAAAGTTTCTTTACTTTTGACATGGCAGAAATTGGTGAAGAGAAACATGGGTCGGTGGACTGAATATTCATGGATGAAAAACCATGCTTTTGATTAACTATAACTTAAAAAAAAACCCTAAAGGAATCACTAAAAAAATTTAAGTATAGAAAGTAGTATAACTTTCAAGTTCAACTAGACCTCTTTTAAACCTTTGAATACCTTGATTACAAATATATTGCCATGACCTAGTGTCTTGCTTATATACACACCTAAACTAAGCACGAATTTTTAGGTGACTTTCCTGGTGTATCAAAAAAATAAAAATTAAATTTATCCATCCAATTCTATTCTTTTTGCCTTCGTGACATTCTCCCTCTCTTCCTTAACCACTGTACTGTATTGCGCAGAGTGCCCTAACATGCTCCGAGAACAAATCCACAAGGGCCACGACGAGGATTCGAACCGACGTCCGAGAGCATCCCAGACGCTGCCTTAATCGATTGTAGTGTAGTGTTCCGAGTTGTGCTTTTTTTTTATTAGGCTATATTTTAATGCTTTTTTAACATTTTCATATTAATATTTTCATATAAAAGTTCGATCATGTTTTTCCAGGCTGCTTGTATGCTAATGGCTTTTCCTTGCTCCTCGTTCATGTGTTCTAGTGCTATAAATCTCTCATATGGTTAGATTGATGTCTTTTGGCTGCTCCATATCTAACCTACTCATCCCTCCTAGCTGTCCTTATAAAAAACTAGCAACACAGCAGGTACACTAGCCGAGTATGGCTTGTAATAATTGCATAATGACTTGCCCTTCCACGACAGTGATATTGTGGTAGGTCATGGTCAGTGGTGGTGGTGGTGTAGGGGCAGGTGGTGCATCCTCTGGTCAAGGCCAATATGCAGGTCGACTTGCCTCGCCCTGTCCTCATTGCTTCACAATGCATTGCCACATTTTCATTCAAATGATTTCTGCTTTCTTCTTTTTATGGTTTCCATCAGTTTACTTGATATTTGTTCACTTGTATACCTTTTAACTGTGATATTGCCTGTTAATCCCTCCCAAATTGAAAGAAAACACTGGAGCTCCTCAGCCCTTAGACCCCCTCAACACACAACAGACTCGAACCTATATCCAACAACATTGGACACACTTGTCTTAATAGACCAAACCTCTGTGCTGCCTACCTCTGGAGGCTAGCATTTTTATGGCCGAACTGTATGCTATCATGTATGCCCTTCATATTGTTTTCTATCAGTGCTCCTTTGTCATAGTGGTTGACACTCGTAGTGCTGTCATGACTTTGGAGTCTTTAACCCTCTACATGCTGTGGTGGTAAAAATCCAATATTGGCCGTTTCTAATCTCCTAACAGATTTAACCATTAAGCTGCTCCGGGCCTTTGTCACCTACAGGCACATAAAAAAAAAAAAAAAATTCTCTTGTTAACCTGTTAATGTGTTTCCTGATCACGGGGAAAAAAAAATCTTGCAACATCCTGGTGCTCAGCAGTTGAATCCTTGCAACACAATTAGTTTAGACCCTGAGCGTGTACCGCAGGACCACGCCTAACAAACATTTCACTCCATCAATCAATTCTGATAATAAGTTGTAACAACTTGGCTAACAACTTGCAAATATGCCCACGATTTAAAAAAAAAAAAAAAAAAAAAAAAAAAGTGGCATCTGTTTACAAGATCCCTGATGGTGAGGTGAACCCTGTGTATTCACAGGCCATTAAAATCTTCGCGTAGTACTCCAACACGTCATATGATGTGATATGCACTTTTGGGCAAGTTACTCAACACGTCATATGATGTGTTGCGCAGTTTAAAGGTTAAACAGGTTGGGTTTCCAGCCATATTGGCATTTATTTAAATGAGTGTGTGAACACTGCCGCTAAGGAGGCTATCTATACTTGTCCTATTTCCCGAAAAGGTATTCCTTATTTCGATTTCTACTGTCACTCATTCCTCTGTGCTCATTGGTATTATGTTACTGGTAACAACCTGCATACTCTTAAGGGTTGGGTGTCCCTATGGCCTACCACCATAACCAGTGGTGGAAAACGGCTCTGGTGAGGTTACATATTGGCCATACACGTTTAACTCGCAGGCACTTAATGGAGTGCTGCTCTGCTTCTTATTGTTTGACCTGTATTGTTTCTCTAAGAGTTGTACATATCCTTGTGGAATATCCTGCCTGTCCCTCGACAGAATCCTTGGTGAATCCGATACCTTAGATATCTCTTGCCATGTGCACTTCTGTTTTGGTATTGGCATCCTTAGTGATACTTAATGCCTTTTATATATTCTAGCAACTATTGTGGTGCTACATATTCTCCCTAGCTTGGTGCCTTTTGATAATTGCTTCCTTCTATCTATATTTTTTTTTATCATGTAAAACATTTAATTCTGATTCTGGAAAAATCTAAATATTTTGGTTTAGTCATGGTGAGGTGAATAAATGTTGAAAAAAACATAAATTTTGAGAATTTTAATGTCAACTACAGTACAGTATTAGTAATAGATTTCTCGTCACAAATATCTTCCTGGTCATTAAGTCCTTGAAATTTAGCAGTCCATGTTTCCAAGCGCACTCGTCAGTAGATAAATACTGATACATCCAACATGGTGCCAATTTTTGTAATAATGGCCAGAAAGGTAATGAAGGCTCTTAGGATTTTCCCCAATATTATGAAACAATTGCCAGAGGTCTCTAGTGTTGAATGACATCCAAATGTAATATTCAAAATTCCTAAATATTGTGGCACATTATTTTCAGTTATCATATGTTAATTCACATAACAATGCAGGTATCATCATACTGTACATAGATTTAAACCATAATAGTCTGGGGTTTTATACATATGGTATATATGATGGTATATATGAATATAATAGCTTCATATGGATGTACAGTAGTGTTTATCCAGACCAATGAATAAAATCCTGCCATCATTTCATGATTTGCTTACTATGCAACTGCAAGTATTATCACAAATGTTACTATGCCACTGCAGTAATTGTTGTGGTATAAAATTAGATTATAATTACATATTTGTACCAATTATGCCCACATGGCTTTCACAAATCTATATGGTTGTAATGAAGCATAAAAGGTCAACTGATGATTACTTGAACATGCATATGAATTAGTGGGAGGAGAAAGAGGAGCTACCTCTTCATATCCTCCTAAACTCATTATATGGGAAAGGGTGAGGGGGGGGGGCTAATGACTCATAAAGGCATCTGCTATTGATATCCGTGATGCAAATAGGAACTGCTTTTGTGTAAGCCAATAAGCCAATAGGCTTTCTGCAGATTCCTTAGTTCTTATTGGTACATAAATTTCATTCATTCACTGATGTATGAATGTATCAATAAAAATACAAAATTAAGGAAACTACAGAATGCCTATTGGCCCATACAAGGCAGCTCATATTTATTTTGTGCATATAAATAAATGCCAGTCTATAACATGTCATATTGGGGGGACTAATTATACTATAGATTGGCATTTTATAATAATCTTTCACGTACTCTTTAGATGCAGTCTTGTCAAATTTGCTTTCATACAAAACATGAATGTTAACCTGGCATTGTTACTGTCGACTCTTGCCTTTCTCAGTCCCTCGATATAAGCCTAATGTGTATGAATACACTCTGGCTTCCTGTCCCCTGACACAATGAATTATATTAAATTATTAAAATTACCTTATTCCCATAACCTTCGTGCCTATCGTCTCGCTCCCTTGCCTTAATCTCACTCTTTCTTAACATCTTACCTTATAAATTGGCTCTACCACTCTTATTCCACTACACCACTTGATGATAATCCACGATGGACTGAAATGGCATCGGTTCTTTTTCAGATTTGTGGGTTGGATACCCACTAGTTTGTTCCTTCCCCTGCTCTACCCACTTGGTGGACCTTTAATGTCAACTTTTTCCCTTTACAGATATATTCGAGAAGAGGATGAAACAGACCAGGTTGAAGGAGGAGCAGAGGAACAAAAAGTATAGACCCAAGAAAGTGTAGCTACTGCCTTACAATTTGAGAAGCTAATTTTAGTACCCGTAAGTCTTAAGTTGCTGCAATTAGTGTAGCTGCAGATCAATTCCTAAAAAATTATAGGAATGAATGCCTTTAAAAAAAGATAGTATAATATAAATTAATTCTAATAAAAAAAATGTTGATTGTTCTTAGATGGGTTCCAGGGGCCAGATTCACGAAAGAACTTACGCAAGCACTTACGAACGTGTACATCTTTCCTCAATCTTTGACGGCTTGGTTACATTTATTAAACAGTTTACAAGCATGAAAGCTTCCCATTCAACCGTTGTTATTGCAACCTGTCCTCGACTCAAGTCCATTACATTCAGCTGTCAACCCCACAGACGCATTCATAAATTTTAACATGCTGTTCATTCAAAACGGGAATTTTCTCAAGTATAAATTAATATTATAATATATTAGCATATTGTGTATCAACCCATCCTCCGAATTGACAGTACGATTTAATACTAAGTGTAATAAGTACACTTTCTTACTGTAATAATCAGTGCATAATTGCACTTATGGGGCTGTTACATTTACCCAACCCCCTTCCCCGATTTAATTCTTCTCGTTTTCTGTTAAGACACTCAGAATTTTAGGATGTAGTTTTCGCTTAAATTTGCAATACACAAGTTTTTAATATCAGGAATTTCTTTTTTCAGGTTTATTAAACAATATAGATTTTATACAAAAATTTAAAATATCCTGAGTTACTTTACAATTTATTGATATATTTTAGTTTTGTTTTATTAGTTTTATAAAACTGTAATATCAATATATCTATAGGTTAAGTACTAATTGTAATTAAGAAGCAATAAAATTATTATCTTCAAAAACTAAGACGGTTAGGTGAGGTTGTGGTTTTCTATTCAGTTTTTCAGGTAAACTCAAATATTCACAATATATTTGACAGTACGATTTAATACTAAGTGAAAATAAGTACAATTCCTAACTGCTATAAATAGTACATAATTGCACTTATTTGTCTTCTTACATATACCACCCCATTTTTGGAGGACGGGCTGTGTGTATATATAGGCATAGGTTAGGTTAGGCTAGGTGTTTAGGTTCTGTTGGCGATTATTTGTATTTGTAGTACGTGGGTGGAGCATTTGTAGCGTTGTGATTCGAACAAAATTCGTCAGTGAAGCACTTGTTCCGGATATGTTCGAACGTCAGCAGTTGTGAGTCGTGTGTAAACCGCTTTTCATTCATAAACGGGGTTTGGCGGGTGCATGGAATCACTTTTGGATCTTTGTTCGAGGACGGGCTGGTTATTGTTATAAACAGCCTTTTGGTGCTTCGGAGCTCATTAGCTGTTTAATAATTGGAAACAAAGCCGCCAAAGATTGAAAAAAGATGTACAGGTTCGTAAGTGCTTGCGTAACTGCTTCGTGAATCTGGTTCCAGGTCAAAGCGCGCAGAGATTTTGATCGACTGTTATACACTTGGCAAGCAGACTGACCAGACTCTTGGAGTCAAATGTTATGTTACTTTATTCATGTTCACACATCACAATAAATATCTGGAAATGTATTCTTTCTAAATGTTGATGCTGAATTTTGTATTTGCGTGCTTACCTGTCCCTGTCTCCGTACTCATGTGTGTTTATGAAAGCATAGAATTGAATGTATGCCCCACTATTTATTTTAACCTAGCAAATTGTGCTTATACATTGAGACCTAATTAGAGGTACATTAACTTTGTCCTTCATTTATTCTTTTAAAACAAAGGTGTGCAGGTGTTTTTTTTTAAACACTAATCTCCTACATAATTGTCATTTCCTGTTCCCTAGAAAATGTTCTTAATTTGCTTCGCATTAATTACAATGAGTATATGTATAATCAGATCTGATTCTCACCTTATTTATGGTACGTAGTGTAGATGTGTTATGGCCGCAGGTAGGCACATGTCCAAAGAAATTTGTTTGTGACAAGGTTTCTTGTATTAAGGCAATGGTTAGATCGCTTCGATTGCTTTAAGATCTAGTCTTCATACTAAGCAACAGCCTAAAGTTGCGCTCCATACTGTGTGTGAACGTCTGTGTACAATGTATTTGTATTTTTGCATTTAATGTAATAGTACTGTACATTAAAATTTCTACTGGATGTATTTTTGAAAAAGGCTTAAACTTCCTGTAAGAATTTAAAAATGCACAAATTACCAAAGTATTATTATTATAACTAGAGTTGTGTATAAAGGTAAATTTTCTAAAGTACAGCAATATAATTCTTAGTACTAGGTGAATGGAATTTTGTTAATGTAAAACATCTAGTCAGATTGCCTCCTTATTGGATGAAAAATGGGCTATAGTATTTCTAAAATTTGTAACTTTTTTTTACCTAAAGTCAGTCAGAGGCAAATCGCTAATTTATACAGTGGAACCTCGGTTTTCGTATGCCCCCGTTTTTGTATTTTTTGATTCTCGTACTCAATTTCTTTGAAAAATTTGATTCAGTACTCGTTGTATGCCTCGGTTTTTAGAATTTTTTTTATACACGTACGGGTCCACCGAGTGCGTGGTGCTTCAGTGTACCAGTGTCTCCCGCTAGTGATGATCACGTTTGAAGTCTTTGTGAAGAATTTAATTGCTTTTGTGCTTTTTTTTTGGTTTCTGAACATAAAAGTTCTTATTATATATCATGCCATGGGTTCCAAAAAAGTCAGTGGTAATGTTCACCCTAAGAAAATAGTTGAGGATGACAATAGAGGAAAAATAAGAGATCATTCATAGTGAGACAATGTGAAGTCTCACTACAGACAAGTGCTAAAACGTAGGAAAAAACAAGTGTCTATAGACAGATTCTTAGTAAGACAAACAGTGAGCCACAACCAGGTCCTAGTGGTATGCCTGCAAAACACGAGAGAGAGTACCCCCAGAAATGTCATCAATGCTGTTATAATGGAAGAGGACTCCCCTTCCAAACACTAACACCTTCCCCCCCCCCCCCCACCCCCCTCCTCACCGTCTTCCATACGCCAAAAAGAGTCCTCAATGAAGGTAAGGTACCTAAGAGTATTATTCTCTATAAAATGTAATTTTTAGTTAATATATTTGGGGGTGTGGAACGGATTAATTCACTTTACATTATTTCTTGTGGGAAAATTCGTTTTGGTTTTCGTATTTTTCGGGTTTTGTACTGTCTCTGGGAACGGATTAAATACGAAAACTGAAGTACTACTGTATACAGTATCTAATTATAGGAAATCTTTGTTGATAAGCTTGAGTATACAAAATCTCATGTTAAGACCTCATTATGTTTCTACTAACTCTGTACATAAAGAATTTGTTAAACAAGGGGGTATTATTTAATACAGAGACATGTAGCAGCCATTCGTGTAGTACAATGGTTCTACACGAATGATTCTACAATGGTTCATTGACGTGCACATTGGGCTTGGTGAGTAACTAGATTGGTAATCAATGTACACAACCTCTACCTTGGTTGAGACTATGTACATTGGTTACCAATCATGATTACCAATACATTGGTCACGTTTTTCGTGGTTGAGCGTACGACTCCCTGGGGTCAGTAGAGGTTGCCTCAGCCCCTTCTACTGCTCCTATCCTGGTGTTGGGCATGCATGCAACCCCCTCGAGAGTTTTGCTTGGTGTTGAGGGGGCTTGCATATATGACTAGAGCAGTGAGAGTTGCTTCGGACCCTCTCCTACCCACCTCTGGGCATTGTACATACAAAACAAAAATGTAAGAGTACTGTTTGGGTTAATGTACCATCCACTGGAAGTGTCACCTATGAGGGGCTACCCTTGGAGGTTAGTCCAGACTAGGGCTAGAGGAAGATTGAGGTCTGCACCAGTGTAGGAGTATGTATAGTGCAGTAAGACACCCATTATAAAAGTTGGGAAAGGGGGGAGGCTGCTTGGGACGATGCACCCCTCCCTGCACTGGCCAGCGCTCGACCCCTCTTGCTGCCTCTGGAAAGTGGGATCCCTTGACTCTGGTGTCTAAACTCTTAAAATGATGATTCATGGCAACTGAACAGATCTCTTAAACATAGGCTTGTGGGGGGCCTATGACGAGACCCCTTGAGTTGGATCGTGACAGAAGATTAGGCTCTGTAGCCCAGGCTATAAAGGATCCAGACTTGGCTTTATATTTGACTATTACAACTGACCCTCTCTGTTCTCCCACTTCCATGGCAGGGTCAAGCTCCTAGCTCTCAGTGTGGTGACTACCTTGTCACCTGAGCTGTTCCATCTTTCACTGTGACAACTGTGCTTTTTACCCCTCTCCCTCCTTAATGGGGGAGCACAGCACAGTACCCGCACTCGAAAACACGATTCCTTCAAACTATACTACAGTCCAGGATTTATTTGGCCCCACTATGTGGCCTAAGTATTTTGATTCATCACAATGAACAAACATGACCTGATGACTGGCACATACATGAGGACCTAGTTGACTGTGGATACCTTTGATTCATTTAACCCCACCCAGACTGGCACACGTGTAGTTGTGGACCCTTCTTAGGAGGCAGCTGCTCACCTAACTACTTTGTCCTGCATTGGTCAGTACCTTAATTCGTCTTCAAAAATGCCCAGTTAAATGCCAGCATTGGCACAGTCATTCTGCACCATGTTGCGACTGGAGATAGGGGACCTCAAAGACTGCCATGAGCATAAATAAGTATATCCTCGAGCCCCAAGGTCGAGGATACATTCTATCGTCCCCCTATCTTCCAGATAAAGTTTAATCGACCCCCTCATGGTCGTCATCAGTCCCTTCAGGGGGCATAATCATTTTAAATTAAAAGATGTTCAATTTGCTTATAAATTTATTTATGAAATGGTTATAGAAAGGGCTGCAACTGGTCCAAGTTTCACCATCACACCCTAAACAGAAAAGGACAAAAAAAATACACAACGTATTATGCAACGAATTTTCACCATTTTCAAATAATCTCAGGGAACACATGTCAACTAAAATCCTTTCTATAACACTCAGATATTAAAATTAGCACATAAAAAGGAATGTAGTGAGTAGTTTTATCAAAAAAGTGTTTAGTGCAATAATATAATTATTCAAAGTTACCCTTCCAAAAATATGCAATATATGATGTTTATAAATTTTTATAAAATCAACAAATGGACTTTGGACTAAAGTGTCTAGTATGTACTGTAGAAGCACAAACTCTACATATAAGGTGTAATTTTCATGTAAATTGATTAATAAATGAAAGCTCTGAAGTACTTTGAAGTTGTAAATTACTTTCCTGAGTAAAATAAATATCAAAGTTCGGCCACCTGTAGCTGAGCTTGACTTTGACAGATTTCATTCATAATTGGCACCCTTGCAGATAGGCATCCATTGAGCAAGGTGTGCAAGTTTCATGCAAATCCCTTGATAACAAGCGAAAAAAAAAATTGGCCAAAAAAAAAAAAAAGAAAAAAATTTTTTTTTTTACATATATATTGCACATACATATTACAATTATTACAAGAGTTTGTGCTTCTACAGCACATAGTAGACATTTTAGTTGACACACGTGTTCCCTGAGATTATTTGAGAATGTTGAAGATTCGTTGCATAATACGTTGTGTATTTTTTTTCTCCTTTTCTGTTCAGGGTGTGATGGTGAAACTTGGACCAGTTGCAGCCCTTTCTATAACCATTTCATAAATAAATTTATAAGCAAATTGAACAACTTTTATTTAACCAGAGTATGCTCCCTTCAAGTACTCGAGATAACTTTTGACGTTTGGATCCTTCTGTCTTCCATAGTTCTTGCCGGTGTCAGCTGTTCTGTTCAGGAATATATCCTCTCTCCACAACTCTGCAATAGGTCTTGGAAATTTGGCCCTGGTCCTTTGAAGAGCTTTGCCACTTGTGTGGAGAGACTGCCAGTTATAAGACAGTGCACCTCTCTCCAGGCTCGCTGCATCACATGTGGTGAGGCCCATCCTGCCTTCTGCACATGCACTTTAAATTTGAACAAGTCATCCTCAACTTAAAACATCATGAGTGTTTATCTTTCCCCGAGGCAAGATGCCAGGTCTGCAGCCTTATGTCTTTCTCCAACATGACTTGTGAGTTAGATTGCACTTCTTCCCTTTCTCAGCTCTACAACCATTTCCAGGCTTTAAACCATGACATCTCCTCCAGCTCTGTATTCTACTTCCCAGCAATCTAACTGAGGGAGTTCCTCATGGGCTTACCAACTGGCATTTCCACCCTTCCCAGTCTTTTCCTATCCTCTGTCTTAGTGTAACTTCCCCATCTCCTCCCTCTTCTGTCTACTGTGAGCTTCATCATTTAGCCCTGTCTTTCTTCTCAACCTTCCCCTCTGTCTTTTGGACCTTCATGATAGATGTCCATCCAGGCTGATATTCATCCTCCTCCCAGCAATTGTGTGTTGTCTCTGCTTGAGACTGTGGAGGCTGTTGCACAGTACAGTACATTGCTATAGGTATACAGTACCTTGTCTGTCAGAAATGTAAACCTGGTTCCGCTCCATCTCCTCCCAAGTTTTCCACCTCTGGCTCTGTCCCTGCGTCTCCTCTCGTCTCTGTGGCCGAGTCGACTGACCCCTCTATGGAGTTACCCGTGGCCTTGGTTCTTCCTCTGGTGCTGTCATTGATCATGTGCACTCTGCTGTTTGTCCCTCCACTCCCTTATTCCCTTAACTGCCCCTTTCCAGTGCCTCCTGTCAGTTCACCTGTGCTCCTTCCCACCATCCGATCAACTCTGCTGTCATTGATATTTATCTATGCTTCCCCACCCTAATTTCACTGAACCTGCTCCTGATCCTCCTTAGTATACTGTGTTCTTCTTTGCCTTAGTTTTTCTTTCTCTGTTCTTGACTGTCTGTTCTTCAATGGAATATATGTAGTTTTTATACCAATTTCCCTGAGCTCCATTTTTTATCTCGGTTTTCAACACTGTACTCGCCTAATTGTGCTTGCGGGGGTTGAGCTTTGGCTCTTTGGTCCCGCCTCTACACTGTCAATCAACTGGTGTACAGATTCCTGAGCCTACTGGGCTCTATCATATCTACATTTGAAACTGTGTATGGAGTCAGCCTCCTCCACATCACTTCCTAGTGCATTCCATTTATTAACTACTCTGACACTGAAAAAATTCTTTCTAACGTCTCTGTGGCTCATCTGGGTACTAAGTTTCCACCTGTGTCCCCTTGTTCGTGTCCCACCCGTGCTGAAGAGTTTGTCTTTGTCCACCCTGTCAATTCCCCTGAGAATTTTGTAGGTGGTTATCATGTCTCCCCTTACTCTTCTGTTTTCCAGGGATGAGAGGTTCAGCTCCTTTAGCCTTTCCTCGTAGCTGGACTGGTTCTGGTTGTGGACTGTGTCCAGGAATCAATGCTTGTTGCTCATCCTTCTGCAGTTATTCCTTTCTTCCTCTCCAGCTTTTGCTGGGACCCCAAACTTTTACTGCTCTCATAATCTGGAATGATGTATCTTTTATCCCACTGCCTTTTCAGTTGAAAATTCATTTCTCTGCTGCCTGTATCATTGAGGGTCAAGGAGTAAAACGTTGATAAAGCGAGAGGGGCTATTCAGTAAATTCAATTTTAATAATAAAAGGATAGACTGGGAGATAATAAACAGGGAACTTACAAACATTCCATGGGGAACTGTTCTAAATAATACAAGTCCTACAGAAGGAATAGAAAAACTGACTTCAGAAGCATATCAAGTCTGTCTGAAACATGTTCCTTTGAGGAAAGCCAGAAAGAGATCTAACGTAGAAAGAGAACGCAGACGACACTATAAACGCAGGAAAAAAATAACGGAACTGCTTATGCAGACACGAATTTCCCGTCAAAGAAGGAATAATTTAAATAGGGAGATTGAAGAAATCGAGCGGAAATTGAAACACTCATATGAAACTGAAGAAAGGCAGTTAGAACAGAAAGCAATTCAGGAAATAAAGAAAAATCCAAAATATTTCTTCTCGTATGCGAAATCAAAAGCAAAAACCACTGCCAGTATTGGACCTATTCGTACAAGTGAAGGTTCATACACGGAGGATGACAAAGAAATTAGTGAAATCCTAAAAAAGCAGTATGAGGACATGTTTAGCACTCCAATAAACAACATGAAGGTGGAAGATCCAGACAATTTCTTTATGCGGGATATTCAAACCCCTGTAAATATAACTGATATAAACACGAGCGCACTAAATTTTGAAAAAGAAATTGAAAACATGCCCATGCACTCGGCCCCAGGTCCAGACTCATGGAATTCAATATTTATAAAGAAATGCAAAGTGCCGGTAGCACAGGCACTCAGTATAGTGTGGAGGAAGAGCTTGGACACGGGGGAGATACCAGATGCACTTAAAGTAGCAGACATAGCCCCTCTACACAAGGGAGGGAGCAAAGCATTGGCAAAAAATTATAGACCAGTTGCACTAACATCGCACATCATAAAAGTATTTGAGAGAGTGATTAGGAGTCAGGTCACCAATTTCATGGAGACCAATGACCTTCACAACCCAGGCCAACATGGATTTCGAGCGGGAAGATCGTGCCTCTCACAGCTACTTGAGCACTACGACAAAGTCACTGAGGCATTAGAAGAGAAACAGAATGCTGATGTGATATACACGGACTTCGCAAAGGCTTTCGATAAATGTGACCATGGCGTGATAGCACACAAAATGAAGTCAATGGGAATAACCGGTAAAGTAGGACGCTGGATACTCAGTTTTCTGTCAAACAGGACTCAGCGAGTAACTGTCAACCATATAAAATCTAGTCCAAGTGCAGTGAAAAGCTCTGTACCTCAGGGTACAGTCCTTGCACCGCTGCTTTTCCTTATTCTCATATCAGATATAGACAAAAATACAAGTCACAGCTTCGTATCATCCTTTGCAGATGACACAAAAATCAGTATGAAAATTACCTCGGCTGAGGATATTGAAAAACTTCAAGCTGATATTAATAAAGTTTTCGACTGGGCATCAGAAAATAACATGATGTTTAACAGTGATAAATTCCAGGTACTCAGGTACGGTAAAAATGAGGACCTTAAACATAATACAGAGTACAAAACACAATCAAATGTACCCATAGTAGGAAAACAGCATGTAAAGGATTTGGGAATAATAATGTCTGACGACTTAACGTTTAAGGAGCATAACCAAGCAAATATTGCGACAGCCAGAAAAATGATAGGATGGATTACGAGAACTTTCAAATCCAGGGATCCCATCACAATGGTTGTACTCTTCAAGTCACTTGTGTTGTCCCGTCTTGAGTACTGCTCAGTACTCACTTCCCCCTTCAGAGCAGGAGAGATTGCTGAAATAGAGGGAATACAGAGAACATATACGGCACGCATAGATGCAATAAAGCACCTAAATTATTGGGATCGTCTCAAAGCCCTCCAAATGTACTCACTAGAAAGAAGACGAGAGAGATATCAAATAATATACACCTGGAAGATACTGGAGGGCCAAGTACCAAATCTACACAGTAAAATAACAACGTACTGGAGTGAACGACATGGAAGAAAATGTAGAATAGAACCAATGAAGAGCAGAGGTGCCATAGGCACAATCAGAGAACACTGTATAAACATCAGAGGTCCGCGGTTGTTCAACGTCCTCCCAACAAGCATAAGAAATATTGCCGGAACAACCGTGGACATTTTCAAGAGGAAACTAGATTTATTCCTGCAAGGAGTGCCGGACCAACCGGGCTGTGGTGGGTATGTGGGCCTGCGGGCCGCTCCAAGCAACAGCCTGGTGGACCAAACTCTCACAAGTCGAGCCTGGCCTCGGGCCGGGCTTGGGGAGTAGAAGAACTCCCAGAACCCCATCAACCAGGTATCAACCAGTACACCACCTGTTCCCATTTGTCTCCCCTTGCATATTCTGCAAGGGGATACAGTAGTGTATCCCCTTGCCAAGTATGCTGCCCTGTGGAACAAATTAAAATAGGTGCATAGAGTCAGAACTCTGCTCAAAAATCACGCTTAGGAGTCAAGTTTCCCACATTTCAGATATTTTGAAACCTGCAGGGGAATTTGAGCAAAATGTGACCCATCGCTGTTTTTAGTAATTGGCATATTTTCGGTATAAAAAGTCGTAATTTCAAAATGAAAATAGGTACTGAGAGTTAGAATTTGGCTCAAAAACCACACTCAGGAGTCAAATTTCCCATATTTCAGATATTTTGAAAACTGCAGGGGGGTTTGGGCAAAATATGACCCATCGCCGTTTTCAGTAATTGGCATATTATCGATATAAAAAGTCGTAATTTGAAAACGAAAATAGGTACTGCGAGTATGAATTCGGCTCAAAAATCATGCTCAGGAGTCAAATTTCCCACATTTCATATATTTTGAAAACTGCAGGGGGGGGGGGGCAAAATATGACTCATCGCCGTTTTCAGTTATTGGCATATTTTCGGAATAAAAATTCGTAATTTGAAGATGAAAATAGGTGCAGAGAGTCAGAATTCGGCTCAAAAACCACGCTCAGGAGTCAAATTTCCCACATTTCAGATATTTTGAAAACTGCAGGGGGGGGGGGGGGCAAAATATGACCTCCGAGTTGAATGCTCTAAGGCCCTTAACCTCCTTAAGGTTTTGTCCCATACTTCTTGGGGTGCGGATAGGCGCATGCTCCTCTATTTGCACTCCTCTCTTGTCCTGTCTAAACTCGATTATTGTGGCCCTGCATACTCTTCTGCTTCTCCTCCTACTCTTCGCTGTCTTGATCCTTTGCACCTTACTGTGTTGCGCCTCAGCTCTGGTGCCTTTTGTTTATCTCCTACCCTCAGCTTGTACGCTGACACTGACTTCCTATCTCTTCAGGACCACCGTGATCACTACTGTCTTCGCTATCTTACACGGTCCTTACAGCATCCTCACTCTCGCCTCTGTCGTGCTTTGACTTTTACCCCTCCTGTGGTTCCTGTTCCTCTTCATTGTCTCCCACTTTCTGTCCGGTTATCTCGCTTACAGGCTTCTCTTTCTGTTCATATTTCTAATGTTTCTCCTAGTATTGTTCCTTACCTCCGTGGAGAGTCCCCTCTTCCCAAGTTTTGTACGTCCTTGACTTGTATTACTAAAGCCTTTACCCCTCCTACAATTCTGAAAAGCCTCTTCCTTGAGCACTTTTCTTTGCACTCCCACTCTATTTCCATCTTCACCGATGGGTCTAAGTCTGCGGACGGTGTGGGCTACTCTGTTGTTTTTCCTGACCGTACTTATATGTGTCACCTCCCTTCGGAGGCTAGCGTCTTTACGGCAGAACTTTATGCTATTCTCTATGCTCTTTGTCTCTTGCTTTCTCATTCTCATTCCTCCTTTGTGGTTGTAGTTGACTCTCGTAGTGCCCTCATGGCTCTAGGGGTCCTTTAATCCTGTCCATCCGGTGGTCGTCGAGATTCAACATTGGCTGTTTCTTATTTCTAGTAAATTTAAATCGGTAGAGTTTTGCTGGGTTCCCAGCCATATTGGTGTTTCTTTCAATGAGCGTGCGGATGCTGCCGCTAAGGAAGCTATCCGTTCTTGTCCCATCTCCTGTAAAGGTATTCCTTATTCTGACTTTTATCCTGTTATTCATTCTTCCATTCTTGCCCGTTGGCAGGGTTGTTGGTCCTCTGTGGTTGGTAACAAGCTGCATACTCTCAAACATAGTGTGTTCCCGTGGCCTTCCTCCTGCCACCGTAATCGGTGGTGGGAAACTGCTTTGGCACGGCTGCGGATTGGTCATACTCGCTTAACCCACGATCACTTAATGGAGCGCCGCCCTGCTCCTTATTGTCCCTCTTACAGTTATGCATATCCTTGTTGAATGTCCTGACTTCCAGGACGAGCGTGTGTCTTGCTTTCCGACCGTCCCTCGCAGTCACTTGTCCCTCGATAGAATTCTTGGTGAATCGGATACTTTTGATATCGTTCGCCTTATGTGTTTCTGTTCTCGTATTGCCATCCTTGGTGATATTTAGCGCCCTCTGATTATTCCGCACATTTGATGGTGCTACATAGCCTTCCCGGTTTGGTGCCTTCTTTTGATAATTACTTATTTACTCACCACATATATACTCTTTACCCCCCCTCCCACATGTACTCGACACCACTATGTGCACCCTGCACCACCACATGTACTCTGCTCCCCACTCTCAGAGTCGATTGGTATTGGGTAATAAATGTGAAGTACTTGCCCGAAACGCTATGCAGACTAGTGACTTTACAAGAATGCTACATCTTCATTGGTATGTACTCTCTAAACCCCTAATGTACCTTCTTGTATATAAATAAATAAATAAATAAATAAATAAATACATAAATAAATTAAAAATATTAATTAATAATTATCAAAGCACTCAATTCAGTTCGCACATCCTGGAAATGGTCAGTAATTTGACCTTGTGAAACACAGAGCACAGAGGACAGCACGGAGACCTTGTGGGAATGAGCACAACAGACAGCACAGAGACCTTGTGGGACTGAGCACGGAGACCTTGTGGGACTGAGCACTGAGAATGGCACGGAGACCTTGTGGGACTGAGCACTGAGAATGGCACGGAGACCTTGTGGGACTGAGCACTGAGAATGGCACGGAGACCTTGTGGGACTGAGCACAGAGGACAGCACGGAGACCTTGTAGGACTGAGCACAGAGGACAGCACGGAGACCTTGTGGGACTGACCACAGAGGACAGCACGGAGACCTTGTGGGACTGACCACAGAGGACAGTACAGTGACCTTGTGGGACTGAGCACAAAGGACGGTACGGAGACCTTGTGGGACCGAACACAGTGCTCCAAATTTAGCTAAATCACTTGCTCGTAAGGAGGGAATTGATTACTGTCTCTGATTGCCTTTGAGCAGCTTGAGGGCTGCAATATTCCAAGAAAAATAAAGAAATTCTAGTTGATTTTAGGCAAAGTTAAATAATTAATAATAAAAATTATTCACTATGGGCTTGCTACCGTGCACTAGATGAATTTTACAGTAATACAGTCATGAGGAGGAGTTGTTCTTGTTCAAGATTCAGCTACTCGGAACAAAATGTTTCAAGTAGCACAGGCTATGGTGAGCCCGTAGTTGACTTATCTGGCACAGGAGTGGGGCTGTAACTGTGAATCATGAGGAGTCACCCATACATACTGTACCCCATAAATATCACTGGAACTGTAGATTAATTAATGCGTGATATAAGAGCTTAGATGGGGCATCTAAAAGCACTAGCTGGAGGCTGGTGGAGTGTTGTAGTCAGGTGGTATTATGGACAAATGTTGGAGAATATAAATACACCCTCTCCTGCCACATTGACCACAGAACGTCTAAGGTTACCTGCCCTTCTCACTTACCAAGGGTATCACATACACATACATCGATTCTTAACTTAAAATATTTAAGATTTACCAATTTGTTACTACTTAAGACTCAATTTTTCAATTTTATAAACCTGGCACTTAAAATTTGTCAATCTTTCATAAATTGATAAATTTAATAATCAACTAATCATTCATAATCAATTAATCATTAATTTTCTTGCTTAAATATTTGCATATTAATATTAGCTACTATAGTCCTGTTACAATATTCCAGTATCGTTAATGGACTCTATGTACATCTGTCTCCAGTTCATACTTGTCTGTAAACAATATGTTCACTCCAAACTCATTAGCATTAATTACGACGCTCAAATCTTTTCCCCAATTACAGTTATAATTCCTTCCATCCTACCAACCTATTGGAGGATAGTGAGGTGTAGTCCAATCATATATATGTAATCGAGAAGCGATGAATCATCAGTATAATTTCCACAGTGATTCAGTTAACTTCATTTCAGATGCTTCGGTGCTACCACATCTCTTCAACCTCAAGAATGTAGCACTCGGCGTATTCAGTTCTAATCGAACCCAAGATGCTCCAGCTCCGACACATCGCAGACAGCAGACTACGACTACATTGAGCTGTACCACTCTCTCAGCCTCATCGAGTTTAGACACTCGCCATCTCATCGAATTTGGATACTCGCCATCCTGTATCGAGCCGCCACGTTCTCCCGCATCGAGCTCTGCGACTCCTGCCTTACTCGGCTCTCTACTCTGCTTTAAGTTTCGTCTCAACGTCTACGACACTGCCAACAACCAACTGCTGTAACCAAGACTATTAAATATTTATGAAACCCACTAAACACTGTGTATCTAATCTAATCTACCCAACAACGTGACATAATCGTACGTTACATGTTCTTGCGAGGTGGTCATATAACACGGCAGGTTTGCTGTGCACCACCCTCTAGTATGTAAGCCAAGTCAGCCTCGTGGATCTCGATGTCACTGTAGCCCACCCTTGCAGAGGTTAGCCCTTCAAGGCTGGCCCCAGGACAGGTGTGGGAGGTGGAAACCCTTCTATACAGAGGCCAACTCCCCAGGATCGACCCTGTGGCTAGCGTTGTCACTGCAGGCCTGCCCGCATTCGTCTTCTATAGTCTCCAAACTTGATACATTAATTGTAAGTGACTCTTTATCATCATTATATGCTCTCAACTCTTTAAGACTGAGGATTATGACATGACTGAGGACTGTAACATGCTCGTGTCTGAAGCTAGACACAAATACAACAAAATTATTAATGGATAACAGAATCCATTTCATGTGGACTCCCTCTCTGTTGGCCTCTGAATGCATGATAGAGCTGATGAGTTAGCCAAAGAATCTGCCTTTAAAGGAGAAATTGAGCATAACCTTGGATTGTCAATAAGCAGTCTGAGAGTAGTAGTAGTACAGAAAGAACTTCAACAAAACCTTGTATCTCTGAAGCAAAGTGAAATCGACACAAATAATTTCATCTATCATCACACTATCGTGCAAGAGGAGTCGCACATCTATGGATCATAAAATAAAATCAGCAGACTTCTAGATGTTACTACTGCTCGGCTTAGACTTGGTTACAAGTATCTCTGAGAATTCTCATTATCTGCTGATGTAGACCTGAATATAACTAAAGCATATTTGAAGCCATTACAGCTCTCTTAACAATTCTCTTCATCCTCTAATTTACAGTGCTAATAAAACATTCTTCAAAGGGGGCTACGTTACCTCATGTCTGCAGGAACCTTTCTTAACTATCATACAGAAGTGTTAAAGTTGTAAAGTCAATACAAAGAGACATTTTCAAGAAATCAAATGGAACCGCTCAAATAAAAGACAAAACCTTAAGTTACCCTCTTATTATTGTTGCCAAAAACAAATGTGTTACAGGCATACAGTACCGCACATGTACAGTACTACTAAAAAGGATGATGACATTACTTGTCTGAAGGTAAAATGCAAGCAATAATGAGAAATCTCCCCCGAGGCAGTAAGTGACAACGTCCCACAAGAATCACCACTTGCCAAGGTGAAGACATTACAGCTCGACATGATTATGATAGTAGAGGCAAAAATTTTGAATAAAATAGAAAAAAAAAATTCTATAAAACACCAGTAATTCTAGAAGAATTAAGTTACATTAAACGTAAAGAAAATAAGAATGCGACAAATTTCAATGTACAGAAATGGCATGTAATGGACACAGAAGAGTGAAAAAAGTTACCTTGAATTTAGATTATGATAAACTTTTCAGAAAATTTGAAAATACTTGGCAGACTCAACTGGCTTTCTATCGTAATGAATTATATGAACTTCAACCGTCTTTTCAATTGTGGTTTTATTGGAAAATAAAAATAAACATACAGTACTTGAAACTTACATGTTTACCTTCAACAAAGCACAGTTTTCTCACACAAATATAGAAAATGAGGTAGTGTACTGAAGAGGAAACAGAACTAAACCTATTATTGAGTATCACATTATTACACCCATGAAAACTAAATACAATAATAATACAATAGCATTATTTTCAGTAATATTGTACATTATATTACATACATTAATGGCAACAATTTTGTGTACATAAATGTATCTAGTGTATTACACAGCCCTGATCATGCACTTAACTCTGTAGTGAATGAAGATGTAATGTTCTCTAACCCTCAGAAAGAAGAGCCTCACCTTGCACAACTGTTAGAGCCTTCATTTTCTCCCAGGAAAGACAAACAAAATATATAATATACATCAGATCTGAACAGCAATATGCGGCTGCTGTTCATTGTATTCAACTATAAAATAGAGTGAGAGAGACACTCTCACAGTCTGTAAGAGTGACGGCAGAGTGCGGAGGGAGGAGTCCTTGCCTCGTCACAGAGTGCACAACTTACTTGGCATATGCTGTCGTGGATGACAACATTATCATTACAATCAGTGTTCAAACCAAATGAACCTGTTGAAAGTATACAAGTAATCCCGGCACAAACGAGAAATACAATTAAATAAACTCGATAGTCCATAAAAGTTATAGAAAATTAGTTTAGATAGAACAACAGCTTGTTGGTGGTCTGAGATGGACATAGGTGATATTTTGGAAAGGGAGAGCTGTCTGGAAAGGAGAGAGGGGTGCAGTCTGGGAGGGAGAGGAAGATGTCTGGGAGGGAGAGAGATGTGATGCGTGGGAGGAAGGGAGACGAGATGTGTGGGAGGAAGGGAGATGTGATGCGTGGGAGGAAGAGAGATGAGATGTGTGGCAGGAAGAGATGTGATGTGCAGGAGGTAGAGAGATGTGATGCATGGGAGGAAGAGATGTGATGTATGGGAGGAAAAAACACGAGATGTGTGGGAGGAAGAGAGACGAGATGTCTGAGATGGAGAGCGAGTGTCTGAAAGGGGTCCTCAAGTTACTGTTCCAATCATCTCTACAAAGTCAAAATATTTTTTTCTACCTACTGTCCACAATGGGCATAGAAAACATGACTTGCCTTAACCAAATAACCTTGTTATCTGCATGTATGTAGCACACATTTTGATTGAGTGTGCTCATTCTGTATACGAATATTTATTGGTAATGAAGTTACTGTACTAGCAAATGCCGTCAGATACAACGTAATGTTAGATATGGGGACTTAGAATACCTTGTGCTTGAGAGTATTTGGCAAGTTAATATTGCTTTTAGTCATGCCCTTAACATTAACATAGTTTCAACCTCCAAAGGATCAATAATAATACCACAGTATACAAGGAAGAGCTGCAGCGAACATATGCTCAATGACTTTATGTAGGTAAATATCATTCGTGAACAAAAAGTTATATTCTGGACATCACAAAAATTTCTTGCAGTATTTTCATACTGATAAAAATAAAATTTGCATAAACAGGACATGTAATTTTGAAAAAGCACTAAATATGAATACGTATGTTTGGTTGTATACAAGGCCAGAAATGTACATATACTCTGCTGATAATAAGCCCTCTTTAATGTGTCTTCCCCATCAAATAGAAAAAATGGGATACCCCTCTAAATTGCATCATTTATAGAACTGCTGTATAAACTGCTAAATACTCAATCTGATTTTCCACTGCTATCCCCAACACTATACTGCAAACAATGCTCTGACTAGCATAACTATATCCATTAATGGACAATTATGAGCATCATAATTTCCAGTTCAATAATTTACAGAGAGAGATTACATTACACTGAAATTTTCAATACAGTTATACACATCAATACTGTAATTACTTTTCAAATATTAAAATTGTATAGACCTCTCAATGGCTATTATAACATTATAAAAGTCGAACAGCAATATCTTTGTTATTAACTGGACAACGACCAACCCTAACCCTGATCATCCGTGACTACATTCGGTATCACCAAACACTTGTATACAAGGATAATCTTTAAATACTTTATAAATGTCCAAAATATTATATCCTGTATAATTAAGACTAGAGTTAATCAGTTCTTTGATTGCTGTGGAATTTGTTAGGACTGTATATAAATGCACACTTGCCTTTATTATGGACCCTATCACATTTACCGATAACTAGTACTACAAGATGACATTTATCATGTCTCTTGTAGAAGCAGGTGTGTGGCTGTGTTTACATCATTATTGCATGTCTGAAGTGCGTTTATCACTCTCTGCCGATCAAATCCCATCTCCACCAACGTCTGAACCTGCTCTTCTGTCGGGGGTGCTGGAGGATGACCTATAATTATAGACAAAAATTTAATACACAAAATGTATAATTAGGTCCATTAGTGAAAGGTAGTTAGGAAAATTATCCACACAGCAAATTTTGAGATGTATAATATAATGGTGCGAGATTATATATGGGTCCAAGATATGACTAGCACAATATATGCAACACTAGATACCAATGCAATATTATAACAATGGAGGGGAGAGAAGGATCCACATTACATATCACACACTACTGTATTACTACTGTATTTCAAGATACCAACCCTAACTTTTTTGTTTTACTATAAAATTGGATAGTTTTCTGCGGGAAGCTCTTCCAGCTCCCTGGAGCTATCGGACTGATATATGCTATAATAGTCTGGGGCGTTAGTCAATTGGAGTTCAGCCTACCGGAGACCACGAGCCAGAACCTGGCCCCCCCCCTCAGAGAGGCACAGGGAGCAATGGCGCCTATGGAAATCCCCATGTGCTGGTATCATTCCTTGTCTGCCATTGACTGGGGTTAGGCAGCCAGAAAGGTAGGCATAACAAAACAAACCCCACCTGGTAAGAAATTGCAACCGAAGACCAAACAGAAAGACGGAATTCCCCTAAAACATGAAGAAACAAGCAAACATCATTCACCGCCGCCGCGCCGCTTGTCTGCATAGCCCTGTGTGGACAAACGTCCAGGGTAGCCCTGGACCCCCCAGGCCGGCTACTCACACCTCCAGTTCATAGGACGATGCTCTCTGTTGCGGTCATCAACTCTGGCCCCGATTTCTTGGCAGATTTGTATCTTAGTAGTGTTTCCTGCTCTGTGTGGTGCGGTGGCCAGGAGAAACTTCATTGTACTGGGGCTGCATGCACTTAGGGCTATCTTCCCTAAATGTCCTGTAAGTACTACCCTTCTGTTCTAGGGTTACCTTCCTTAGAGCCTTCGGCTTTATAAAGCTGCCTGCAGAAAGTGCACCACTGTAGACTCTGCAAACAAAAATGGACAAAAAGGAGACAAAAATCTAAGAGCCAGAGCCCAAGCAGATTCCAAGGAGTGGATGTGCACTGCCTGTTGGCACACGAGGTGAGCAGCAAAGAACAGAGACACCGCTTCCTTCAGAATCGACGCAAACAACTTCAACAAGGCAGCTGACACCTGAGCTGCCGAGGCTAGCGCACTGGACGCTGGCCCGGAACCCAGCTCCTCCACATCCTCCTCAAGCCAGTCCGAAAACAGCTCCAGCAGGGAAAAGAAGCGCAAGACCGAAGCCAAGTTCTCAAGGCCTGATGTTATAAAGGAAGGGAACTTTCCTTCCAAACACTAACACCTCTCCTCCCTCCTCACCAACTTCCCACACCAACAAGAGTCCTCAGTAAAGGTGCATTTAAATGTACATTTATTTTATTTACAGTTTATATATATATATTCTTTACTGTTTTGTGTATGAACAAATATGTGTAATATTCTGTATAAAATCTATTTTTAAGTTAATATTTTTGGATGTGTGGAATGGATCAATTAAATTTACACTATTTCTTATGGGAAAATTCAATTCAGAGAATGAATATTCAGGTGATGATACATTTCTTGGAACGGATTAAATTCATACAACGAGGTTCCACTGTACATACTGTAATAATCTACACGTGAAAAATATCAGCTCCACATGATACCTGATCAACCAGGCTGTGATTCATATGTCAAGCTGCAAGCAGCCACATCCAGCAGCCTGGTTGACAAGACAACCAAATGAGAGGCCAGGTCGAAGACTGGGCCGCAGGGATGTTGATCCCCAGAACTTCCACAAGGTAGCCACATAGCTCCTTGAGGAGTTTTTCAACTTCATCTTGGCATGCCTCTATGTACTCAATGTTATTCTCTGAAATTCATATTGTCTCTGGTTCTTTGAAAACTTCATTTTGTACAAACACACTTTGGAACTGCTCATTTAGTGTTTCACACATTTCATTACCATTACCTGTGAATCTGTTTCTCATTTTCAACGTCTATACATTCTTTACCTGGAACTTGCTTTTAATAAATTTATAGAATAGCCCTGGGTCTGTTTTTTATTTGTCTTTTTTATCACATAAGGATGATGGAGGTATAACCCACCTGGATTGTTTTGTCTTCTACCAAGGAAGTTTTGCATGAAAGGATGTACAGCACCATTAGCCTGGAATAGATAATAAGTGCATATTAGATAACCTATTTTCTAAGTTATGCACTAACACTTAATATAGTGAACTAGAATCATATACTGTATATACATTGGAACATAAAATATGGATAACATACGCAGTGTTATAAAAATAACAGCACAATATGTGGTGAACATGTGAATCATTCCTTTCCAAGCTGGAACCACAAATACTCTCTTAGCCAGAGTAATTGTGGGCTGGGCAGCATCACTCACTAGGCACTCACAACCGTTATTCTCATAATGACGGGTACCTTTGCAATTGACTTGGGTAACTGTTGTGGGCATCTTATGGAAGGTCAGTAGTTGACTTATAGGGGTCCTGGTAAGCTTTACAGCCTCCCCTTATCAACCTATCAATAACTCTTGCCAATCAAAATAACAGTGTGGAGTTTGTGCAGGAATGAGCTAAACCTACCTTCCAAAGGCTAAAAAGCAAAATTACTCACCCCTGGTCTATTCCTCATTTCTCTTGCTCTGTTCATCATCATCTGTTGCTCCCACATCTCAATTTGCTCTTGCCGCTGTAACTCTAACGTAGCACCAGCTGGAGCCTCAGGTGGAGGAGAGGACGCTAAGAGACGAGCAAGAGTTGCACTTGCGCCACGAGCTAGCCACCCTGGCACCCATGGCACTTGCTGTATATATAGTATGTTGTAGCGATAGAAAATTCCTGCTATCTGAAATGTAGCAAAAATAAAGATCAGGTTACAAAGGCCAATATAAAATAATTTAGTGATGATGGTGATGGTGGTGGTGGTGGTGGTGGTGATGATGATAATTACAGCATCACATTGGGCTATTAAGCATTCATGAGACTGAGGTGGTACAATATAGCTAGCATTTTCCATTTTTTCTGCATATACTCAGAGAGCATAATGTCAAGCACATCCGATAACGTACAACCAAGTAAAATCTGGATACTACATTGTCTATGTATGCACATACTTATATGGGCAGCCCTCAATTTGCACAAAGTTTACGTTCCTGTTAAACCCGTGAAAAGCAAAACCATGCAAATGAAACTTAAAAGTACAGTATGTGGAAAATAAAATAGGGTCATGTTCCACTCTTCATTCAATAAAATACCTACTTAGACATTAACATTTAAATAATCCTTCCATTTTCCAGCCACAAACACTGCATAATAGTCCAGAATGCTTAGCATGTGCAATGATGCAAGAATAAACCAGCATTGAATGTAATAAAACCCCATTTTCTGGGTGAAACCCGGAGGCTTCCCGGAGCTATCCGGGCTGATGTGTATATCATTAGACTTTGGCATCAGTCAGTGTGAATGGAGTTCTAGGCCTACCAGGGACCACGAGCCAGAACCTGGCTCCTTCAGAGAGGCACGAGGAGCAATGGCCTATAGAAATGCACATGGGATTTGGAGCCTTCTATGTCTGACATCGACCGGGCCAGGCATCCAGAAAGGTAAGCGCCTCAAAACAAACCCCTATTCTGATTAAAATGGCTAAAATAGACAAACGAGTGGACAGAACTCCCCAAATGAAAATGAGCAAACGAGCATGACGTCACACGAGCCGCACGGCATGTCTACGCAGCTCCCCATCCCCTCCCTGGGAGGGGGAAGGGGGAGCCCCAGACCCACCACTCCGGCGATCCACCCTTCAGTTCGAGACTGGAATGTCAAAACACGCGAAAAATCTGCAGACCAGGGGGGAAGGGGGGATTGCCGGGGAGCCTCCGGGTTTCACCCAGAAAATGGCATTTCATTACGTTCAACACTGGTTTTCTGGGGGCAGCCTCTTTGGCTCCCCAGAGCTACATCACCAAAGACAAAAACTAGAGGAACTTACCCGGGAGGCGGTCAGTGCTCACACCTCAACTTGAAGTCGAGACAACAGACTGCAATCGCTGACCCAAAGTGACACAGGCCCAACTAGGTCCAGGAACATTAACGAGGTAGCGTGCAGCCAGGATCCTGTTCGACTGCCAAAAATCCTGTGCCCAAATGTCAGCCCAGGCCATGTTACTGAAGACAGCAGCCAACGCAGCAAACTTATGAACGTCA